>NC_136429.1:167415476-167665476 GCF_052849685.1 Lactuca virosa
TCCATGTCTTATGTCTGGGGATATCCTGCAGAACGAAGGATTATATGATCATTTATCTAAGGACACGTAACTGACTGGGTTAGAGTTCAGCAGCAGCTTTTAGAAGCTACAATTTGTTGGTCAAATTTAGAAGGCATACTAGCAATTATAGTTACAGACTTATCCAAGTGGGAGACTGTTGGATTAGGTGTCTAAGCCCATAACTATAATTGGTATGTACTTGAATTGATAGCAGCACAGTCCTTTTGGGTTGCCCTCAAACCTAGCAACTGGACAAGGAAATTATGAAAGGAGAGATATTGATTTCTTATAAGATTAATAAATTAATATAAATGATTTATTAATATGTTAAAAGATTAATATATTAATTAGAAATCATAAGGTTTAATTAATAGTTAGCCAAAAATTAATTAGAATTAATTTTGGGGTTAATTGTATTAATTATAAAGTGCAGGGACTAGTTTGCAATTATCAAATAGTTGAGTGGAAGGCTCCAGAACCTCCTTGGAAGGAGGTGGACGAAATCTATAGGCGAAACCCTAAGGATTTCGTCCAAGGGGCTTGGATAAGGCCTTTGGATTAGCTTAGGCCCGAAGCAAAGGAGTATTAGGGTTTTCCCTAAACCCTAGATCCCTCAGCTATATAAGGAGCCTCCCAGCTCCTAAATTCGGCCACTCCTTCCTTTGTGAAACCCTAGGGCCGAATTTTGCATACCCTACTCTATCTCCTTCAAGTTTCCTTCTTGCTAGGTTTTGGGTGTGACTCCATTAGAGGCATTACATTTGTGGTGCTAGGCTTCCAAGAAGATCAAGTTCAAGAGGATTAACAATTGTTTGCTATAACAATTGAAAGGTATGTAATTCTAAAACCCTAGTTTGTTAATTTCGAAAAATAGCCTCTCTCCTCTAGGGTTCTTGTTTTTCAATTCAAAGTTATATGTTCAATAGTTAAAAAATAGATCCAAAGTAGGTTGCATGTGAACTTAGGAATTGTTTTCTAGTTTATTTGTTTTTCCTAAAATCCATTAGTTATGAATGTTCTTGATTGAAATATGAATATTTGAAGGAATCTGGGTAAAATCTTATGAAGATATGCTATTTGTGGATGAGTTTTGAGAGCAAATTTGAGGTGTTTTCGGTTTGGGAAATGAGAAATGAAGTGTGTTCACGGTTATATATATATATATATATATATATATATATATATATATATATATATATAAGGGGATGTTTTCGGTCTTAATGGGCCTTAACAAGAGGGTTTTCGGTCCTATAGCTTCACATGGGGTTGATTTCGGTCTAAGGGGTGAACACCAATGAGATTTCAGTCCTAACTTCATCCATGAATGAGATTTCGGTCCTAGCTTCTCCTAGGAAGAGATTTCAGTCATAAAGGTGGTCTTAGTCCTCACAAAACCGAAAACCAAATTGTGATTTGATTCCTAATACCGACATCACCATGGTAAGGTGTAATTCATACTTTTTAATTTACTTCTTTGACTTGTGTTGACTTGTATTAATTCATTTCAACATGTTTTTCTGATATATACTTATATATAACTTATATAAGCATGGTTTTCAATTTATAATGGTATATATTAACATGCCCTCATGGATAATTGTGACTTAATGTAATAAGGTTACAATGTGGTTTCACTTATATATGATTAAGAGTTAGACTTTTATTGACTTATATTGACCCGAAATAACTGGTTGTTACATTATGCTCCCGTTAGAGGGAATTTCGTTGGAAATTGTTTCTAAAGTGGTTACTCATGATCTAGGGAAAAGATATGGGTACTTTTGTTTCATCGGATTTTTCTGTTCCGAAGTGAATTCAGGTACCTGCTTGGCGTTCCAGCGGACCTTTACTATTAGTATGTGACTTTGTTTCGTTTAATCTGACTGTTTTTTAGGGATGGAAAGTTGTACTTACGACGAGTTGGGTTTTAAAAGACTTTTGTAACGACTGTCAGAGGCGCGAAGCGAATTGATTGTTCCTTATATGTGATAATTGATAGTGGTATACTGTGCAGTCTCACCACCCCTTTGTGATATATTCATGTCATCTGTTGCTTTGATAGTGGTATACTGTGCAGTCTCACCACCCCTTTTCTATTTCATCTGTTGCTTTGATCGATAGGGAGTGTGTAAGTTTGGTTTACTTGTCTGCGTTCACTTAAATAATAGCATGTCCACTAGTAGACCTGGGCAGTTTTGTTCTAAAGTTCATGGTAGGCCTCATACCTGGTTCATCTATCATCGCTTGGTATACAAGTCGTATATAATTAAGATAGAAAAGACGTTCGAATGGGTGACTCTGCCCCAAGTCCACAACCAGACAAGGAACAGGAGGTAGGGTGAAATCACATATCGTAAGTCCGTAGATCTTAATTATATACCACCCTCGTGTATACACCTAGTAGTGGTAGGTCTTCCTCATGGGTCCTTAGTCTCTATTCTTGAACTTGACTTGTTGTACGAGTGATATTCCCGATAGGTCTGCTGGGAATACTTCGGGAAGCTTACGGACTTCCGGAACATCCTCGATGTTTTTCGTTTCAAGCTTCTTGTCTACGGAGTGGGTTAGGAAGATGTGGTACCCCTCTCATGGGTACTTCTGAGTTTTGATGTGAGAGAGGATACAGAGGTTTGTGTTGGGTTTGTCGTTATAGATTGAAAAGATTTCGTTAGTCGGTAAGTTAAGGCGAACGGTTCTTTCAGTAGCATGTGATATTGGTATGGTTAATAATTAGCCAATACATGTTAGTGATCACGGAGAAATTTTCCCATTGTAACCATTATTAGACCGATTTGGATTAATTGGTTGTGTTAGTGTTATTGTGCATCCTACGTATTTGTCTTATTGTGGTTTCAGTCTTACCGTTAGTCATTTCTACCATGAATGTTTTGCTGTGTGATTGTGGTTTTTATCAGAATATGTTTGTAAATTGGTGACCCACGAAAAACTCCTCTTCGTAGCGTTATAGTAAGGTACGTATGCATATGATTTATGTAGATAGAAACGTACCGGAAATCCTAGTAGGGTCCCTCATTACTTCCTCACGTCCTGCTATTACAACTCTTCCCGCTTCTCCGTCATTCCTTTCTGTTGGAAAATTTCTCTTGAAATGCACCATTTCACCGCATTTATGGGATACTTGACTTGCTCCTGCATTAACGGCCCGAGTAGCGCGTTGGGCCAGAGTCCTACAGAAACGGGTGATATGGCCCTTCTTGTTACAATTTCTACAGTGCATTTCTCGTAAGACTCCATAATGATGGAAGCTGTATTTGTTGCACTTTGGGAGGTTTCCAACATATGGTATGTTCGGTACTGAGGTAGTAGGGTTAGTGGTGGTAGGGACTGTTACAGTTTGTTGTCTTTTGGTAGGTCCTTGAGTTGAAAGGCCCTTCTTGTTCCAGAACTTTCGTTACTTATTCTTAGGTTTGTGGTTTGGGGTATCCTTGTAGGTAGACACTCGCTGGTTTCTGTGGTTGTTACTACGATTGGAATTTTTGACACCGTTTCCATTTTCGTGTGTGTTGTTAGCGTTGAGTTGTGTCATGACAGTTGTCACTGCAGCTGTTACGGTGGCTTGGAATGTAGCAGGGTCTATTTGTAGAATCGGTGTTGCGCTGGTTATTTCCATGTGATGACATGATTATGTTGCATGGTGTGAGACGAGTTCGTAAGTAACTATTGTCATTGCTAGTTGTATTCTATCTATTTATACATACACATATAAATTTCACATTTTGTTGTACAATTTTCAATGTTTCGACCAACATCCCTATGATGTATTTATGGTAGTGAGTGGGAGTAGGTATTGTGCCAATGTTAGGTTTAACAAAATAGAATATAGGTGTCAAAATCTTAAGTTGATCGGGTTTCATGGGTTTTGGAAGGGCGCATCTCTCTTGATTTTTCTACTACTAGTTGTGACGAAAGGTGCGATAAGTCTAACACATAGTGTGAGCAGTGTAGTCACTAACTCACTAGGTTATATTAGTTTATTAGTTATTAAATTGACGTGCAGGGTGCTCCACCATCTCACATATCTCGCGAGTGGCCCCCTTCTGTTTCTCTGATTTGCTATGATTGTCCTAGTTTTAGTTGCAAAGATTCGTTGTCTCATGGATATCTCTTCCTCTAAAGAGTGTAGGTGGTCCGTATTGTTTTCCTGATCTATTTGTAGGTATAGCATTCATATAGTGTTCTTTGAATATCGTGGGTGTGTTGGGTTTGTATCGTCATGTTCCGGGCTTTGCTATTGATCTCCATTACTTCGTGATAGAGACCCTGGACCCGAATGTTCAAGCGGGCCTCTCATGGAACAATCAGAGGTAGTGCTTGATTTGTAGGTGCTAGGGTCCGAAGTATTATATAGTGGGTGTATGTACGTTGTGTGAATATGTCCTAGAAAGATAAAGACGAAAAGGGTTTCATGTCTACTCTTGATAGGGTAAAGTTCATTAACAATTTCTCCAGTGCCTTTCCCTTCGACCGATCCCTTCTCGGAATCCTCCCCGTGAACCCTCTTCTGGTTCTTCCTCAACTCCTTTGTTGGCTGTTGTAGTGTGGTTACGATGTCTAGATATGTCTTTTGTGCGAGAATAAGAGTGTATAAAGAATCTATGAGATTAGTAAAAGTAATTCTATTGAATTTTTTATGGTGATCTTTACTAGGTCCTCCTATAGTCACGTAGTGTGTACAGGTTGTATATAACTAAGATCGAATAGACCTTCAAATAAGTGATCCCACTCTAAGACCACAACCAAAAAAGGAACAGGAAGTAGAGCGAAATCACAAATTCTAAGTCTATAAAATCTTAATTGTATATAACCTTACCGTATACACTCAGCAATTATAGATCTACCAGTAAGGGTCTTTTAGTTTTCACATAAGTTACTTATAGTATCTTAAAATACTCCTATAGTATTTTAACTTTATGTTTGATTCTAGAGTTTCTTGGTATATGAAATTGATAAGTTTTAGACTTGTTGTTATTGTATAGTATCATAAAATACTCCTATAGTATTTTAAACTTTATGTTTGGTTCTAGAATTTCTTGGTATATAGAGTTGGTAAGTTTTAGACTCGTTGTTCGCCACTACTATTCCCAAACACATGTTGGTCATATCTCAAATAAATATAGTTGATCAGGCTATATTTATCTCAGATATGATTACATAACTGTCTAGGATTATCCGCAACGTCCAACTTATCCAAATACTTTTGTTTTGTTCTTATTATGACATTGTTCTAGTATGTATGTATGTATACTTTTATAAAAAAAAATTGTTATATTTTAAAAGTATAACACTTGGTCAGAGTGTTTTAGCCCCATTGTATCTATAGTTTTATATCTTATATGGTTTGATATACTTAGTTCACTATAAACAATGCACTGATACCAATCTGTCACACCCCCAAACCGGACGGCGGAAACGTTCGGAGGCGGATGACGTCATGTACAGTATCATAACAATTGAATAATAGTAATCAAAGCAACACAACCATCATATTGAAAATATATAATTTACATTGTGTTCAAAACATTGTTTGTTTGACATCAAAATTATAACAAAAGTTAAGACGTGACGCTACTATGCTCCGTCTTCGTGACACCTGCGAAGGTACATGTCTACTAATTTCCTGAGAATACAAGTGGTTTGAAAAAATGTCAACAATTAAGTTGGTGAGTTCATAAGCATTTTGTATAAAAAGTATGTTCTTTGTTCCTTGAAAACGTAAGTGTGTTCATCTAGAAAATCCAATATTTTCTATATAACAAGTTAGTAAGTCAATGTTCGTAAAAATGATAGTGTTTGTTTCAGAAAATCCCATATTTTCTATAAAATGAGTCGTGGTCTAAGTACCTTATGACCAAAATGTATAAATTTCTTATGCTTAAATATGTAATAGGAAAATCTAACTTATGTAAGTGATATGACCCATACTGCTTCCCCTTATGATCACTTAGAGTATACAAGTATATATAATAAAAATCGAACGGACGTTTGATTGAGTGACTCTGCCCTAAGTCCATAACCAAACAAGGAACATGAAGTAAGGCGGAAACACGCATTCAAATGTCTATATGATTTTTATAATATAACCCTAGCGTATACGGTAATTAATCATAGAGTAAACGATAATAGTCCTTTTAGAAATGTAAGTTGCACTGTACTAGGAAAATAGTATATTGTAGTTGTATTAGTATGTAATCTTTTAAACGTATGTTTCTATAAATGTAATCCTTGGTGTACTGAGAAATCGTGAAACGTAGTTTTATTATTAGAAAAAACTATTTTAAAGGATGTTTACCCTATGAACCAAATGTAAAGTTAATGTTCAAATGAATCTGTTTGAAATTATATTAGTCAGTAAATGTGTCGTTGTTTTCTCCATGTGAGTTCTTATAACCATATTGTGACCTAAGATGGCCTGAACACGACGTTCTTCAGGCGTCGGAAACGTTAACGACATTTGTCACCCTAGGTCTGCCGGCCTAACTGTAGCTAACAGTTGAGGTGCGGGATTGTCAGTCTCGAATAGATCTATACACAAATATCTCGCTCTCCCTACAAGAGACTCTGAGTCAACACTTTCGTGGGCACTTAGATAAGTACATGAAGGCGTCTCACAAATTGCTTCAACGAGTTTACGAGTAATAAACTGAAAACCCTTTTAGTAGATGAAAATGTAATATCCTTTAGTACATGCGATGTAATACCCTTTTGTAATGAAAATGTAACTTTGTAATGAATGAACTGTGTGTGTTCCATAACTATACCTATTATAGTTTAATGTGACCTGAACTTTGTAAAATAGTACGTATGTTCCATAAACTATACCTATTATAGTTTAGATGTTTGTTCCGTTGAGATGAAAACCGTTGCGTCTTAACATATTTTTACATAAAGTGTTTGTAAGGTATAAGAAAACATAATAAACGATTTATATTTTTAAACACAAGATTTATTGTGTTTTACTTGTATTCCCCCTAAAACAATTGAAAAATCTTGAAAACATAGGGGTATGAACTCACCTCGAATGTGTGTTCTTGTTCGGATACGAAGTGGCAGCGATGATCCTCATATTAGAAACCGTACGAATAGTCGTATCCTAAATATAATTATACATGATATCGTATTTAAATTAATAATAATTAATTAATTAAAGTGCTAGACAACACTAGATTATGTAAGAAATACTTACAATAGTCTTTAGGAAAATTTAAAGGTGTTCTTGGGTGTTCTTGGTGTCCTTGGTGGAAACTTGAAGATTTGAATATGGTTATGAATGTTCTGGATTGAAATATGAAGATTTGAAGGAATCTGGGTAAAATCTTATGAAGATATGATGTTTGAGGATGAGTTTTGAGAGCAAATTTAAGGTGTTTTCGATTTGGGAAATGAGAAATGAAGTGTGTTCACGGTTATATATATATATATATATATATATATATATATATATATATATATATATATATATATATATATATATAAGGGGATGTTTTCGCGCTTAATGGGCCTTAACAAGAGGGTTTTCGGTCCTATAGCTTCACATGGGTTTGATTTCGGTCTAAGGGGTGAACACCATTCAGATTTCGATCCTAGCTTCTTCTAGGAAGAGATTTCGGTCATACATGTGGTCTTGGTCCCCAAAAAATCAAAAACCAAATTGTGATTTGATTCCTAATACCAAAATCACCATGGTAAGGTGTAATTCATACTTTTTAATTTACTTCTTTGACTTGTGTAGACTTGTATTAATTCATTTCAACATGTTTTTCTAATATATACTTATATATAACTTATATAAGCATGGTTTTTAATTTATAATGGTATATATTAACATGCCCCCCATGGATAATTGTGACTTAATGTAATAAGGTTACAATGGGGTTTCACTTATACATGATTAAGAGTTAGACTTTTATTGACTTATATTGACCCGAAATAACCGGTTGTTAGAACATGGATGCCTGGTTTCTACTTCCTTGCACACCTTCGTACTTACTCCCTATCCTTGATAGTTTGCGATTACAATTTAGGGTTCATGAAGGTTCCTTCAATTCCTATTTCGATCGCTCTCCTATTAACATTGGGTTAATTTCACCGATGGCTTAGATTTGAAGAAGAACCTCACCCTTCATCTTCTACTCTCTTTTATTTACACTTTCAACCGGATGTGAAATATAAGTGAACATCAGGAGTCGACCATTGAAGAGGAAGCTGAGGGCAGGTTTGTATTTTTGTTTTTTTTTTTTGTCTGTTTTAGCTCCGTTATTTCCTCCTGTATATTCCTGGATTGGATTTCTGGCGGTGGTCAAGGGCAGGGGAAGAAGCTAGTGAAGTTGAATTAAATGAGTATGCATATTTCATCTTAACTTTTTCATGTATCAATATTTTTGATGGTTATAGTTTATCTGACGTCTCCCCTGTTGGTCTTCTTGAAGATTGTCAACATTTTAACAAGCATGGATCTTGATTTTTCCCTGTGCAACACAAAGAGGTATTCACGTTTTCCATTTCAAATTCAAAAAGTATCAGCTTTCAATCCAAAATATCCTATTTAATTGTTATTTTTGGGTTTAATTTTTCTATAAAGGAAATTTTTTTTTAAGTTCTTAGGCCTTGGTTTTTATAACAAATCAGCTTGGGAAACTTCTTTAACTTCCATTACTTGAAGTAGCTATGTGAGTGACCATTTTTGTAGATATATGTTATGTATTTTCTTATATATATATATATATATATATATATATATATATATATATATATATATATATATATATATATATATAGAGAGAGAGAGAGAGAGAGAGAGAAAGAGAAAGAGAGAGAGAGAGAGAGCTAGGTTCAGGTATTTAAAGTAATTATTGTGTTATTGTATGCATAAATGTGGGCCAATCAAATTTAAATAAAATATTAAATAATTAAATAAGTAAATAAGGGTATTTTAGTAATTTGTTTAGTAAGTTCCAAAAATAATCCCTATAATCATGATACTGACTTTTAACCTAAATAAATAAGTGTGTCTTCGTCAATCTCCCACCCGATAAAGCTCTAGCATCCTAGAGGGTATCGACGCTTTCAGATCGTGTTCTGAAACCCCCGTCCACGAGTTCTAATCGGAAGGGTGCTCAACTTGTTCAAAGGCATCATAAGCTTTTTTAGATTCACCAGTTCATACCCGATGTTGGCGGGGAGATACGAAATTCGTGAGTCCAATTTGAATCTGGGAGGGAAGAACAGAAATTAAATTAGGTTATTTAATTACCTGCATTTACAAAGTCCATCACGAATTAAGCTTGTTCCTCGATACATTTAGGATCTGCAACTTCTTTAGCGATCTGATGGCATCTGGTAGTGTTTCAAATAGATTAGCAGAAACATCAAGTGCCTCGAGATCCGTGAGTCCTGCAACTGAATCTGGGATGGCCTGTTTCAATACAAAAAAGTTAATTAGGGCAAAATCGAGAAAGCAGAAAGAGATATTTGTGATTTGATTCCTTTAGATCGATCTGAAGATGATTGAAAGAAGATGATAGAGGAAAGAGATGGTCTTAATCGAGATAGTCACAGTAAACGTCCCAAAGTTCATTCCCTTGCACTGTGAGACCCTCTTTCTTTTTCTTTATTAAAAAATATATGTTTTTACTTGATCAATATGCTACTCAATCACCATTTGGTTCTGCCAATTCTGAGCTTTGGGCATATTAGAATTTTCTTTTTACAATTTCACAAAAAGAAAATCACATCTAGTCCTTAGTGTTCAAAAAATACACATGTAAATCTTAGGGACTAGATGATATTTAATATTGAAAGAAGCTGCAATCCGTAAGCTTTATTTTATCATTGTTATTCCTTTTCTTTTGGTTTTCACAAGATAACTGTAGGCTACTTTTTTCACTGATCGTCCACGAGTTCTAATCGGAAATCCAGAGTTGCAGCCTTTATTTTCACTGTTATTGTTGTTATTTTTTTGCTGCATATCTCTTATCAGTTTTTTCGAACAGTGGAAGCCAATAGCCTACAAGTGGTGTTTTTAACACCCTCATCAACTCCAACAATGTAAGAACGTTTGATGCTTCTCAAATAATTTATGAATTTTGTTAATCTTAAGCCAAATGCAATTATGAGTTCTATTAATTAGGTATTAGATATTGAACCTTAAGATCAATTTGTTTTGAATTATGTGTTTGTGTTATTCATCTTTTTTTTAATAAAGAGAATACCAAATTACTAATTTTGATAATATTCGTTTATAGTATTCTATCAGAAAAGAATGTTTTTTATGATAATCATGAACATATTCTGTTAGAATGCCCGAATTAATATAATTATTGGTAAATGAATTCCAATTCTATCAGAATGGAATCACGAATTCCAATTATGTTGGAATAGAATATGAATATTTTTTCATTAATTTATTCATTGAATTTGTTTCCACAGAAGCTGATGCTTGAAGAACGGACCACGAAATTTGAACGACGCCTCTTAGCAACATTATTCTTTTAGAATGTATTAGTGTCTTTGTTAGATTTTGATGTTTTTTTTCAAGATTTGAAAGTTTTTTTAGTTTTATTCTTTAACAATAAATGTAATTCTTAGCAATTGTTACATGTATTCTATAAGAATTAATCTAGTTTTTGTTTTAATTCTTCAATTGATGGTTCGAGAATTTTGTTATTCTACAAGAAATTTTTTAAATCATGATCAAAAAATATGTTCAAGAATATTTTTATTATTTTATGGTTCAAGAATATTTTTATTATTTTATGGTTTAAGAGTATTTTTATTTTTGAACATACTCAAACATATTCTGTCAGAATGTCCGAATTAAAAACCTTATAATTCGTAAAATCGGATTTTTAAAATTAATAGAATCTATGATCCCTTAAAATATGCAAATTTCCTTTATTAAATCTATATTAATTGACTAAAATACCCTTCTAGTTAAATTAGATGGTATTTTTCAATTATATTTAATTCAATAATATATATTAATCACTTTTTTAAAATAAGTAAAATGATTGGCTCACATTTATGCATACAATAACACAATAATTACTTTGAATATAATAACCTAAGCATATATATATATATATATATATATATATATATATATATATATATATATATATATATGCTCTAGAACTTAACCATGCATTATACTTAGATCTTTCTTATTGATTTAATATCACATATTGGAGATTAATAGATGTAAGCCTTCTTCCATAACTGGTCTTATTGACAGAGAGGAAACTTATGAGGTTCTATATGAAGATTTGGGACAATCAAGGCTATTGAGGTTTGTACTCTCGTAGTGTAAGTTTTCAACATAAGGAAGGTATATCTTTGAGATGCTATATTGGTTTTCGATAATTAAGACTAATTACTAGAAGCATGCAATAGAATGTGATTTCAAGACAAACAGATTGTTCGGTATCATGGTTATCAATATTCTTTGGATCATTTGATATCAAAATCATACCATTAAAAAGAAAATCTTTGTGTTAACAAGATTAGTTCAGGGATAATATTGGTATAGATTTGTGAGGTCAGCAATAGGAACATAGACAAGCTTGTTGATCAAATTCCACCTTCTTTGCCACCTTATGAGTAAATTTTTGTTTTGAGTTTGTTGTTTGGATGTTCTTTAATATGTACTTTATGAAGATTGATGTTTTCTTACTTATACATCTTTCATACATTTGCTTTTGAAAACAGTTATAATCCTTTTTTGCATACCATTGTAATAACATCTAAACCTTTTTTTTAATATTTTAATTTCCATTTAATTCTTTCTAACCGTCTAATGATTAACTGATTTTTCATGCTACCTTCCATTGTTCCATGTATTTGAAGTAATTACTAATTACTTTTTTATGGTCACTTGATTATTTTTCTTAGCAAAAGTCGTCCATGCAAGTTATTATGCTTCCCAAGCTTGGGTATTGTTTTTATGATTTCTCTAAAATTGATAATTTTATGTTTGTATACTATTGTTCTTGTGAATCTGATTTGAGTTCTTTTTTTTTGTATACAGGGCGAAGAATGCAATGCTTTCATGACACCATGTAAAAATTTCATTCTTACAAATAAAAACCCAAATCACAATGTACTTTAATACATTCATCAATATTATCCGTCTACTTTCATTTTAACATGTTCAAACATTGTACTATAAAACTTTAGACTTTAAATTAAAATTCAGAAAGACAAATGAGAAAAAGTCTTACATTACCAATGTGCTATGTTTTTTAGGCAACATCTTTAAGTAAAGATCGGTGGAAAAAGCCCAATAGAGTTGGTGTTTCACAAGCTTCATGATGCATGTGAAAATAAGGACATCTTTAGATCAACAAAAATTTTAATCATATTCTGTGAAAACTCAAGCAGGACTTATTCTTGCGATTTTTTTAGCGAACTTATCCAAATAATTTGACGTGATGATATTCTTATTAATTTCTATATCCAAAACTTGCAAGCACCATCTATTATTGTAAAAATCACACATGCTTGAAACAAAAGAGTATATGCAATAAACTTATACCAAAAGTTCTTCATCTAAGACTACATAGGGTCGTCCTTAGGACGGCCTTAAGACGTACCTAGTATATATATATATATATATATATATATATATATATATATATATATATATATATATATATATATATATATATATATATATATATATATAAAAGTAGTACCTCATGTTATAAAAAGTTATATTTCAACCTTATTTCCAAAAAAACATTACCTAAAAATTGATTCCATTATAACCATTCAAAGGGTTCTTCTAATCTATTTTACTTTCACTGTCTCATCTTATGTTCCATATAATTTATTTTATCCCTTAAATTCCTTACATATAAATCTAGTTATCCTCATACTCCTATTAGTTATTATTTATATTTTTTTTTTTGAATATTTAGTTAAAATCAATTTCTGTGTCATGGCTTCAATGAAATATGATATTACGTTTTCAGATTGAAACACCATGCTTTCTTTATAGCAAATAACTATGAGAGCTCTATTGGCTTAAACTGATTTCGATGATACTTTATATTTTTTGGAAGCAAGAATCAACATCACCTATATAGCAATATCCTTCAAGAAGTACTATAAAGAAAAGATTGTCGTTTCCCTCTAGTCAAAGATAGAATCTATTGGTACGAAGAAGGGTCTCACCATCAAGATGCACTGGAAACATAAGTTATTAGTATATAAACTTTAAGATGGATGAAACTTGATTACCTACATCTTTAACTTCAAATAAGTTAAATCTTATTTAGCTACTATGGAAATAAAAATATAATGAGTGGGATGTGGGATTAATTATTGTATGTTCTCTTTCGAACTCTTATTCCAATCTCAGAGACACTCGAAAATCGTAACTATCTATCTAGCAATACTTTAAAGGCCGACTTTTACACTGTGACTTAGAACGACAGTTATTTCTTTGAGAGACCTGTTCTTTAGATCAACTTTTACAAACAAATGTTCACCTTGAGAATTTCTTGACCCGTTGGAAGAAATCATTTGTTTCATCAGTTTCCTAAATAGATGTGATATTCTTACTTTAAATGAAGTTTACAAACATAGTAGCTAAATGAGAAACAATTTCTTTAAAGTCAAGGATGTGGGTAAACAAGGTTTCCTCTATATTGAAGTTTATATAAGAATAAAGTGTTTATTAAGTGCACTTCTGGAAGGATAATGTTATAAGAGAACCTAGATTTGAGCTAAAAGTTTTTTATCCTTTCTTTTCCCATATCTTATCCAAGTAGTAGCCGTGTTCTTAACACCAAAAATATACAAAATAACATCATAGTCATTTTAAGCCAATAAGCTCTCATCTTTACTAGAAAAATGGTGTTCAAAAGCGGAAGATCATACTTCAAAGAATCCATGGGAAGAAATTGATTACAACCCGATGACAACTTCAAGAATATAAACAATAATGTATAGCAGGTGTATGGGATACGATAGATTAAAAGTTTGGGAAGTTAGGGGTAAAATATTTTATAAGGAAGACAAGTACAAGATGAGAGTATGAGAGTAAAATTGATGAGAATAACCCTTTGAAGGGTTATGATAGATGTAATTCATTTGTGTAATGGGTTTTGAACAGTGGCGGGCCTACCTGTATGGAAGGGATTGCAATTGCATTCCCTTAAATTTTTAACTAGAATGTTAAATTCTTTTCAAAAAAAAAAAAAATTATGTATTGAAAACAAATAATGTATACCCTTTGATCTGGCTGTTGCATACCTTTGACCAAAACATTTTCATGAAACTAAACATGTCATTAATGGGGTGAATAACAATAAAAATTAAAAAATAAGATAAAATAAATAAAATAAAAATAAAATAAATAAATAAATAAATAAAAACATGCTGATTGGTAGACCATACATTGAATATATTGGTTGGGGTGGGGTAGATGGAGAGACTAATACATGCTAAAACTACGCCTCTTGAATTTGTTTCAAAAATTATTAGTCCATGTTTTATTTGAAAATATACCATAATCCAGATAAAACTAAAACGCAAAGTTGCTTCTCTGTTTGTAGTTGTCGGTGTGATAAAAAAATAAATAAAGACACTACATAAATTCAGTTATTTTTGTGAAACTTAAAACTGAATTTATGAATTCAGAAAACTAAAGAAGTATAGTAAGAGATTTATATAATAAGTTGGAAAAAGGTAACATTCATCGGTATCTCACGTTGACAAGGCAACCAAAATAAATTATTATTCTTTCTAATTGTAAAGGAGATCACATAAATGTGATCAAAGAATTATATATATATATATAGTATATTAAAGCGCATGCCATTTTAACAGTAACATTTTCGTTATATATATATATATATATATATATATATATATATATATTAAATCTGAAGGAGCTTGTAACTTTCTATGTTTTTGGTTTTGACCACAAAACTTTACATGCTTTAGTTTTTGACCTTATATATATATTAAATCTGAAGGAGCTTATGAATAGTAACTTTCCATGTTTTTGGTTTTGACCACAAAATTTACATGCTTTAGGTTTTGGCCACAACAAGTTTGGGAAATTGACAATTTTAATCATTGGATTGCTTTGTTTTGTAGTTTTGGCCACAATAAGTTTGGGAGGTTGACACTTTGGTCCTTGGATTGCTACCGTCTTAATATTTACTTAAACAATCCCTGCTTTAAAATTATGTTTACATAAATGGTCCCTATAATTTATAGAAATGGTCCATATATTGATAAAAAATTACAGAAACGGTCGCTTTGTGATTTACACTTTTATCACATATCTTTTAAATTTTTTCGATTTTCACCAAAAGTGGCGTAGCCGTGCTTTGTTTACTAGTTTTTATAATTTTAACACTATATTTTTATTTTTTCTTAATTTTGTCACTAAAGTTTCAACAAATTTTTCCTTTTTATAATTTTGTCATTTTATTTTTACTTCTTCATATTTTTGCTACTAAACTTTCACTTTTACTTCTTTAAAACTCTTTTTCTTTATTCTTTTATAATTTTACCACTTTATTTTTACTTTTCTATAATTTTGTCATTAAAGTTTCAACAAACTTTTCCTCTTTATAGTTTTGGTACTTTATTTTTACTAATTTTGCCACTAAAGTTTCAATAAACTTTTCATCTTTATAATTTTGGCATTTTCTTTTTACTTCTTTATATTTTTGTCACTAAACTTTCACCCGTGCAACGCACGGGCCTTTTCCTAGTTAATATAAAATGACACACTCTAGGCACCGGTCAATGGTTTGGTTACAAACTTTCTTAGCACCCAAACTAGGATTTAGGCACGGTTTGTGTTACGTTGATGACCGGTCTTATGGTGAATCAATTATTTGTATTGTCACTTATTGATTCCAATATAATAAGTTTCACTACAAACAAAGAGCGGTCAAACAATACGGAGGCAGGATACTATTGGAAAATCCAACAAGCAAGTCGATCACAACTATTCTAGACATCACTCTCCTAGTTTTAACTAAATTTTGGTAATACAAATGACAAATTATATGAACTTCAACAATTATAGATTAAAACTTTGCATGCATAAAGTAACAAAAAAATAATTGTTGTGTTACAAAAAGGAAAATAATTAACAAAGTTTTAGCCTAATTATATTCTTACCAGGGGTTGATCACAAGATGCTTAGACACTCATAATGTTGGACGCTCATGGAAGGTTTGGTGAGAGTGGGGGGAGAGATTAATTCCTAAGACGGAATTAATTATTGAAGGGTTTATGTGTTGAGGGATGATATGAAAGTGATGGATTGATGAGATTTATAGGTTGATTTGGGGGGTTGGGTTTTGATTGTTAGCAATATGGGATGATAAGTAAGGAGTTCGAAATTGATTTGGAAGGTGGTGAAAGGTTTTGTAATATGCGAATTAGGAAAAGATAGGTGTCGTAGGGTGCAAGGGATTAGGAGAAGATGAGAGATTTATTCGACTTTTGATGTGCTTGGGATATAGTAACTAGTAAGTCGGTGGATGTTGTTTCATTTACGTGAGGTGCAAGGTTGAGTCGTTTTTGCATGAAAATATAAAAATGTGTGCATGGGAGGTTTGTACGCATGGTTGACGATGGTAATGTTAGTGAGGAGGTATTTAGGTTAATTAGGAGTTTCATTATGATTTAATTAAGGAAGGTGGGATGAATGATGTGGATTAAAAAATATGTAGTAGGGTTTAATTAAAGGGATTCAATGGTGCGATGTTTGTATGAATAGAGGGTGGTCACAGTTCAAGGTTTGGAGTTAAAGAATTCACGGTGAGGTTTAATCTGAATTTCTATGTGGGACATTCTTGGGGTTCAAGGGTTTTGAGGTGGTAATCATAATGTGGGTTTAAAAATAATAAATTCCTTATTTTTGGATATGATATATCAACAAACTCTTGATGACGACCGAATCAACAGAAACTTAATACACCAATATTGTAGATGATTTTGTTTTTCTTTTCTTTGGATCATTTGAGTCGCTTTATAATTGGAGTTATGAGGAGTCAAAATCATCAAAACATTGCGACGTAGTCAACTTCATTACCTTGCCTTTCTCATTTTTTGTACATAATTATTCCAGCCTTATTCGTACAATCTCACACCTACACAAAAATATCAAACAAGCATTAGAATCATTTCAAATCGTAATCAATCATTTTGTAGTAAAAAAATATAACAATTAAAGGGTACAAAATTTGCTTATCAAACCTTCCAACCTTATTTTTCTCGTCAAAAGACTTAACAAAATTATTACAATTAGAATACTATTTAAATCTAGAGTAAATTGCATGAATCGTCCATTCAGTCCATATTTTCAAAAAATAACTTGGAGCGTCTCTCATTTGTTTAAAAGTTGCACAATTCATCCCTCTAAACATAAAAATACCGTTTTCCCCTTACTTATTTATTTTTTAATTTATTTATTAATTTTTAATTAATAACCCATTAAAAAATGTTTATTAAATATATATCACTACCATCTGTCCTCAAACACCATCTCAGTTCTCTTTCTTCAATCGCATTGACTAAATCGTCGGAGGAATACGATGTTGTCGGAAGAAGATGGCCTTGTCGGTGGGTATATAGACCAAACCTACAGAATCAGAGGCTTTCTTGAAGCTTATCAGAGAAGATGACGGGCCTACATATCTAAGACGATGAGGTACATATCTAAAGGAACCTCATCGTTGGTTCCACCCTGACCCGATTCATGCTCTACTACAACCTCGACGTGGACAAGATGTTCGGAAACCCTAACCGTCGATTGTCGATTTCCTATGATCAATCGAGGCCAACGCGGTGTAACATCTAGAGATTTTCACGGTGGATGTTTAGAGGTTTAATTAGGGCGTAAGAAGGAGAATAATGCAGTGCAGCGTTTAAAGGGGAACACTAGTGGTTCTCAGTGGTGGTGATAAATCACGGTTGTCTTTCTCTGCAACTTCGAACCACCGCCAACATACCTACAACCTCCAAATCTAATTTTGCTTGTTTATCCCCACTTAAAACCTCGCCACAGACATCGGCTTCTTCTCCCTCCAATCAATCACCTGATGCGTCTCTTTCTTCTTGTTCTTGCTTCAATCGAGCACAGATCAATAATTAGAGGTTAGGGGGTAAGAAATCGATGAACATGGGATTTTCTTTTTCCTTTTTTTGTTTGTGTGATCACTAATTTACAGGCCCGACCCAATACATGGGAGAGATAGGCTAAGGCCCAAGACAGCAAATCTTGGAGGGCATCAGCTTAGTCAATCGTATATATTAGTTTGGCCCAAAAAGTTTAACCCAATAGCTAGCCTACTGATTTCTTCTGTCGACACAGACTACGGGAGGCAAGGGCGTGGGTGCGGATATGCAAAAAATAATTAAAGCGGCCTAAAATTTGAGAGCTTTAATCACCCTAATCGGCATTGTCTGATTACTAATCGATGCCTATAAAAAACAACGTGTAGAAGATCGAGGAGTCACAAAGAACATCTCTAAATCGACTGAATCCTGATATCGAAATCTGATCTCTCCTATGCTCTTATTTATGATTTCCTATTTGACGATGTAACGACCCAAAAATCAAGGGTAAAAATTTCATTTTTAGTATAGCTAAAACATTGATACCATTTATCCCAAACATTTCAAATCATTATTAAGTAAAACATTATCAGAGTTCAACCCAAAATCATTCGTTGCGGAATTCATAGGTGTGTGCACTGCGATCAATCCAAGCCCTTCCTTTCCAAAACGATGATACCTGAAACCATAAACAAACCTGTAAGCACTAAGCTTAGTGAGTTTCCCAGAGCATACCACACACACAAACAACATATCACATATCATGTTAGCTATAGAAGCTACCTATATCACATAAGACATGCATACAAAAACCTGTAAGGATGTCGTGGGCTCCCCCCAGGGTCTTACACCATTGTGTCATGGGCTACCCCACATGGTCTTAACCTGGGAATGTCATGGGCTACCTCACATGGTCTTATATCCGATTGTCATGGGCTCCCCCCGGGGTCTTCCATGCAAGTATCACAAAGACAACTAGCATAACACACATCACATAAACATATCATATATAACAGAAATATCTACACATAACATAAATAAACCTGTGAGGATGACGTGGGCTCCCCCCGGGGTCTTACACCATTGTGCTATGGGCTAGCTCACATGGTCTTTACCTAGGAATGTCATGGGCTACCCCACATGGTCTTACATCTAATGCCATGGGCTACCCCACATGGTCTTTACCTAGGAATGCCATGGGCTACTCCACATGGTCTTACATCCAATGCCACGGGCTCCCCCCGGGGTCTTCCATGCAATAACACACAATCACATAGCATATCAAATCACAGAATGACTACCACATATACCATAATCACATAATGGGCCGGCCTTGGTGCCTTAGACCCATGGGTATGGTGAGAAGACTCACCTCGCACTGCTGAAGTCTCGCGGATGAACTTCCAGCTGCTGGTTGACAGATTCTCGAACTGCCAACATCAAACAATACCCAATTAATAATTGGGTTCCAATGCATAACAACTCCATACTTAGGGTAAAAGACTACTTTACCCTAACTCAGCTTTATTCAGTCCAAGGCCCAATCCAAAGGCCCAAAAGTTAAACCATGGACCAAAGCCCAACATATGGCCCAATTTTCCAAATTGGGCCCAACCTTTACATGGTCTCATTCAAAGGCCCAACCATTTAGTCCAGTCCAAACATTTGGCATTTCTAATGGCCCAATATCTCATAATCATAAAAGCCTAAGTTATGGCCCATCTGTGGCCCAATTTTCCAGATTGGGCCCAAACCTTCACATGGGTCTTACCCTAAAGACCATTAAATTATTATAGTCCATATGATTGTTCTTGGATGGCCCATCAATATCCCAATCACCAAAGCCCAATAGAAAGGCCCAACTCAGAGCCCAAGTGAAATTAGGGTTTCACATAAAATGATAATTAGGGTTAAGTGTTTCTCACTTAACCCATTAAGGACTTAATCCATTAAGTCCACCACTCTACTAGATAAATCATATGGTGTGATTGGGCTTAATACATAGCCCAATTCCAATGGCCCAAATGTGGGTCCCGATAAGTCCAAAGCCCATAAATCCAATATTAGGGTTTTCTAAACCCTAATTAGGGTTTCCAACCCCATATTAGCCCAATAGGCCCAATAGCTAGGTCTTTTGATCAATTAGGGTTCATTAGGCCCATTAGGCTTTTAGTCCTTTTGTCCAAACATCCCAAACGAGGCACACTGCCACCCAACACGGCGGCCGGTGGTGGCAGGAGGCGTCAACCACCGCATCACGGTGGTGGTTAGGATTTCTTTTTCATTATTTCACTTTCTAATACGTTTTACAAGGCTTTAATCCTAAAATAACACACACACACACACACAGCTAAGCTAATGTAACATCCCGAAATTCAGGTACAACTATTTAACCCTTCTCTTTTGTCAAGTTGTCAAGATTAGCCCTTGAGTGGAAATTGTAGCAAATGAGTACGCTGGGCGTACTCAAGAGTACGTTGCGCGTACTCATGCGCTTATTTTGGACGCGGACTCGCCTAGGTACGCTGGGCGTACCCAGGGTTACGCTGGGCGTAGTTGGCCCAGGTGCAAAACCCTAATTGTGGCTTGAGAGCTATAAAAGGAATGAGATGATCTTGTCCCCAGCCACCATCCCTCAGAGAGAAACCCTAGAAGAGCAACTTTATCGTTCTAAAGCTGGTGTGTGTGTTCTTGAGCAAGAAAGTGCCTTTGTGTGTTAGTAAAGAAGAAGAGGAGGTTCTTGTGGAGGCTAGAAGTTGGAGTACAAGCTTGGATCTGAGTTCTACAGAGGGAGGAGCTTCACTTGGAGGTATAAAGCTCAAAGCTTTCCTTGTTATTTTTTGATTTGTGCTTTATGGACCATTTCTAGGGTTAAAGTCCCAAAGGTGGAGACTTTATGAGCATAAAGGACTCCATGGACCTAGATCTGTCCCCTTTCAGTGATATTTGTGTTATAGATCCATAAAGTTTCCATCTTGGTCGTTGATATGAGGTCATGCTTGTATTATGAGCTTTCTAGAGTTGGGTAATGAAATGTTATGGGTGTTAGTGACTTGTCCAGCCATGGAAAGGCTTAAAGTCACCAACTTTATGGATTAAGAGGCTTAGAAATGGTCAGATCTAAAAGTTGGACGTGGGTCTTAACTGTTTAAGACCTCAAGAGCTAAGGAGTCTGAAACTGGGAGTTACGCTGGGCGTAATCCCAGTACGTACGGCGTAGGGGGGTTGCGTTCCCCGTTTCTGTGAGGTCGCCAGGTACGCCCAGCGTACAGGCTTGGTACGCGCAGCGTAACCTGGAGAGTTGACTTTTGTTGACTTTTAGGGTTTGGTCAACAATTGGACTTTTGGGACCATTGAGGGGTAAAATGGTCTTTTAACCTTCTGAGAGGACATAGGAAGGGATTAGTCTAGCCTTGAGAGCCGTTAATGATT
Source organism: Lactuca virosa (assembly GCF_052849685.1). Lineage (NCBI taxonomy): Eukaryota > Viridiplantae > Streptophyta > Magnoliopsida > Asterales > Asteraceae > Lactuca > Lactuca virosa. Next base: position 167,437,038 of record NC_136429.1, read on the forward strand.
TGAAATAATTACTTTATGGGATTAGGCGGGGCTAGGTCGTTGTTTCAAGATTCAGGGATATCGAGCACGTGAGTTACTAGACATTATACGAGGTGAGTCTTCTCACTATACTGTACCTGGAAGGGTACTTATGTGTGACCGGAAGGTCTTGTATGCTATGATGTATGTGCTATATGCGGTTATGTGATATGTATGTGCTATGTATGATTATGTGTGATATGGATCGGAAGGTCAAGAGGTTACGGACCGGAAGGTCGATACGGGTAGGACCGGAAGGTCTACCGGGATTTGGGACGGGAGTCCCCTGAGACACATGGATCGGAAGATCCTACAGAGTTGTGGCCTGGAAAGGCGTATGTGTGGCATGTGGTATTTTGGGGAACTTACTAAGCATTTATGCTTACAATTGTAATGATATGTGTTTCAGGTACGAGTCAGGACCGTGGGAAGGCGCCGACATGATCCGTACACACTTATGGAGTTTATGTTATTGAGATTCTGGGACATGTTTTTGTTATGACACAATGACACATTATGTTTTGTGATTATCATGTGAATGAAAGTATGATTTAAAAATGAAAAATAGTTTTGAAAATTTACGTTGTTACAAGTTGGTATCAGAGCCTTGGTTTGAGGGATTCGGGTGCATCTTCGGATGAATCTGAACTCAAACTGAGGAATTAAGGAAGTTTTTCATAAAATAAACAATTTTTCTAAAAGAGTAAAAAGATTTTGAGAAAGGCAGAAGGAAGCAGTGTGTACGATCAGCCAGCGCCCGAACGGTGATTTCCTAAAATACCCTTACATTATGTGTTATGAGACATGTTATGATATGATATGCATGCTAGAGTTGGATAGGTATTCATATTAGGACTAGAGTGGCCTGATTTTGTGATGCCTTAGCCTAGGAAGGATTTTGCTGCTATGTGATGCTTGAGAGCGAGTAGGTAGCAGTGAGGAGCTGATGAGAGGTCTACCGAAGGGTAGCCTATGCCAGTGAGATATAGAGTACTAGTGATTTGGGATCCAAGGAGGAGGACTTAGGGTGAATACTGATGCGGTGTGGACGGTAGTATAGGGCCCGTACTACTGAAGACACCGGAGCAGTGCGCACTCTAAGTAAGAATCCATTGGGTACCAAGGAACAAGTAGGGTTGAGTTATCGAGTGCGAGTATGCTCGAGCGAGTCTCTGATATTCTTATGTTGTATTTCAGAGACATCATGGTTGGGACACGCCACAGACCTGAGTCGAGCGGCGTGAGTGACGAGGAGCTTCGTCAGATGATCCACGATGAGGTGGCGGCGGCAATCAGGGCCGAGATTCCGGAGATGTTTGGGTCTATCAAGACCACACTGATTGAGACTTTCGATGAGCGGTACGCCGCGGCGACTGAGGCTGCTACTGCTGCAGCTACTGCAGTTGTGGCTGCTGCCAAACCTCAGGGAGGTGACTCGTTGTTGCTTCGAGAGTTCAGCAACACGAAGCCACCAGAGTTTGATGGGACGCGGGATCTGATCGCTGCGATGAGATGGATTGCTGATATCGAGGGATGCTTCTACACGTGTTCATGTCCGGAGCATCTGAGGGTACGGTTCGCATTGAACCAGCTTCGCTTGGGAGCGAAGGACTGGTGGAAGTTCGTGACGGCGAGCTTCACTCTTGTAGAGATTTCAGCGGTGACCTGGGAGAGGTTCACCACCATGTTCAGAGACAAGTATGTTCCCCCGCTGGAGAGGGAACGGTTGGTACATGAGTTCTTGATCCTCAAGCAGGGTACTGATTCAGTTACTGTGGTTACGAGGAAGTTTCATGAGAGGGCGGTGTGCTGCCCTGAGCAGGTGTCTACTGAGCAGGCACGTAAGAGCCGGTATTTGGGCGTTTTGAGGAGGGATATACGGGAGTTCATGTCGAACTCGACTTACCGGACATTTGCTGAGCTTCAGGCAAATGCCCGGAAGAGGGAGATTGAGTTGGAGACTCAGGCCAGGGAGGAGGCCGAGTCTCAGAGGATAGATCGGCGGCCGGCACAGTCTCAGCCGGCAGCCAAGCGGACCAAGTCCGCTGATACGAGATCTGGAGGCCAGAAGGGCCGCACTTGCGGAAAGTGCGGCAAGGGGCATGATGGGGTCTGTCGATCGGGTGCTTGCTAAAAATATGGCAAGGAGGGAATATCGCTAAGGATTGCCCCAAGGGATTTATGGTTTGCTTTCATTGCAACCAGACTGGCCATCGGAAGGCCGAGTGCCCGCAGTTACATCAGGGATCAGCACAGGGATCTGCCCCTGCTGCTAGGGTTACCGAGGTTCGGCCAGTGAAGGCCGAGGCACCGAAGGCTCGTGGGAGAGCTTTCTAGTTGACAGCGGAGGAGGTCCGCGCAGCGCCCGATGTTGTGGCTGGTATGTATTTCCTTATTTATTTATGTTACGTTGAGATATTGTGCTTATATGATGATATGTGTAGGTACTTTTCTTGTGAGTTCTGTACCTGCCTTAGTGTTATTTGACTCAGGTGCGAGTCGATCGTTTGTGTCGATAGCGTTTAGTCGGCACATCAGTAGCAGGCGAGAGGCGTTGAGTCGACCTCTGCGAGTTTCCATAGCTGACGAGCGAGCGGTGTATGCTACGGAGGTGATGCGAGGATGTGTACTCGAGATCTTCGGTGTTGAGTTCCCGATAGATCTGGTCCCCATAGCGATGGGGGACGTGTGTGTCATAGTGGGCATGGATTGTTTGAGCCGATTTGGGGCTGTGATAGACTGCGAGCGACAGTTGGTGACGATACGAGACCCTAGTGGGGGAGTACTTACGGTGTACGGCGAGGGTACCCGATGTGGGTCAGCGTTCTGTTCAGCTGCCAGAGCGAGACAGAGTTTACAGCAGGGCTGCAGCGAGTTTGTAGCCTATGTGTTGGACACACGAGAGGCCGCTGGGAGGCCGAGTTCGGTGGATGACGTTCCGATAGTGCGCGAGTTCCCGGATGATTTTCCCGAGGAGTTGCCGGGGGTGCCTCCCGAGAGGCAGGTAGAGTTCCGCATTGATTTGGTTCCGGGGGCAGCACCTATCGCCAAGGCGCCTTATCGCCTTGCGCCGCCAGAGATGCAGGAGTTATCCTTGCAGCTTCAGGAGCTGCTGGGGAAGGGGTTTATTCGACCGAGTAGCTCGCCATGGGGAGCGCCGATCCTTTTTGTCAAGAAAAAGGATGGTTCACACCGGATGTGTATTGATTACCGGGAGTTGAACAAGCTGACGGTCAAGAACCGTTATCCATTGCCGAGGATCGACGATTTGTTCGATCAGTTGCAGGGAGCGTCTTGGTTCTCCAAGATTGATCTGAGGCCTGGATATCATCAGATGAGAGTGCGTGATGAGGATATCCAGAAGACGGCGTTCAGGACTCGTTATGGGCATTACGAGTTTGTGGTGATGCCTTTCGGGCGCACCAATGCACCGGCAACGTTCATGGATCTCATGAACAGGGTGTGTAGACCGATGTTGGATCGTTCGTTGATCGTGTTCATCGATGATATACTGGTGTATTCGAGATCTAGAGAGCAGCACAAGGAGCATCTGAGAGAGATTCTCGGGGTATTGAGGACGAAGAGGCTTTATGCCAAATTCTCCAAGTGCGAGTTCTGGTTACGGGAGGTCCAGTTCTTGGGACATCTCGTCAACCAGGAGGGGATTTTGGTCGATCCGGCCAAGATTGAGGTGGTTATGAGTTGGGAGGTGCCGAGATCTCCCACCGAGATCAGGAGTTTTCTAGGACTGGCCGGCTACTATCGGAGATTTATCAGGGATTTCTCCAAGATTGTCGTGCCTCTCACCAGGTTGACCCGGAAGGGTGTTGCTTTTTCATGGGGTCCGGAGCAGCAGACCTCGTTTGAGACACTTCGCCAGAGATTGTGCGAAGCCCCTGTGTTAGCCCTCCCGGAAGGGATGGAGGATTTTGTGGTGTATTGTGACGCATCGATATCGGGGTTGGGTGCGATGCTTATGCAGAGAGGGCATGTAATAGCGTATGCATCGAGGCAGCTGAAGCCTCATGAGACGAGGTATCCCAACCACGATCTGGAGTTGGGGGCAGTGGTGTTCACTCTCAAGATTTGGCGTCACTATTTGTATGGGGTTCGGTGTACCATTTATACGGACCATAAGAGTTTGAAGTATCTGATGGATCAGCCCAATCTGAACATGCGTCAGAGAAGATGGTTGGATGTTAAAGGATTATGATTGTGAGATCCTGTACCACCCGAGCAAAGCTAACGTGGTAGCCGATGCGCTGAGCCGTAGGGCGGAGAGTGCCCCGGTTCGAGGCACTTATATGAGGTTGACAGTGATGATCCCGGCGTTGGACACCATTCGGGAGGCCCAGGCAGAGGCCGTGATACCAGGGAACCGCAAGAGGGAGTGGGTGATCGGGCAGGTGTCCGAGTTCGTGACGGATAGTCGAGGGCTGATGACCTTTCAGGGCCGGATTTGGGTGTCGTATGCAGGCGGGGCACGTACCATTCTGATGGAGGAGGCGCATAGATCGAGGTTCTCGATCCATCCCGAGGCCACGAAGATGTATTTGGACCTGAAGAAAGATTATTGGTGGCCCTGTATGAAGAGGGATGTCGTGTGGTTTGTTGAGAGGTGCTTGACCTGTCGCAGGGTTAACACCGAGCACCAGCGTCCGCATGGAAAGTTGCAGCCGCTTGAGGTTCCCCAGTGGAAGTGGGAACAGATTTCCATGGATTTCATCACCAAATTGCCAAGGACCGCAAGGGGTGTCGATGCAATTTGGGTGATCGTCGACCGGCTGACGAAGAGCGCGCATTTTCTTGCTATCAGTGAAAGCTCTTCTGCTGAGAGGTTGGCAGAGTTGTATGTGAGAGAGGTGGTATCACGTCATGGAGTACCGATCTCGATTGTGTCTGATCGAGATGTACGTTTCACTTCCAGGTTCTGGAAGAAGTTCCACGAGGAGTTGGGTACGAGATTGCATTTCAGTACCGCCTACCACCCACAGACGGACGGGCAGAGTGAGCGGACGATTCAGACGCTCGAGGACATGCTTCAAGCATGTATGTTGGACTTCGGGGGAAGTTGGGACACGTACTTGCCGTAGGCTGAGTTCTCCTATAACAACAACCACCATTCTAGTATTGGCATGCCTCCCTTCGAATTGTTGTATGGGAGGAGGTGTCGGACTCCCATTTGCTGGGGAGAGGTAGGGCAGCGTGTGATGGGTAGCACTTAAATAGTGCTTCAGACGACAGAGCAGATACAGCAGGTTAGACAGAGGTTACTGACGGCTCAGAGTCGTCAGAAGAGTTATGCGGATCGGCGACGATCCGAGCTGGAGTTCCAGGTGGGGGACTTCGTACTCCTGAAAGTGTCCCCTTGGAAAGGAGTGATCTGATTCAGGAAGAGGGGCAAGCTGGGGCCCCGGTACATCGGTCCGTTCATGGTGACCGCGAGGGTGGGTAAGGTAGCATATCGGTTGGAGCTACCTGCGGAGTTGAGCCAGATTCATGATACCTTCCATGTGTCTTAGTTGAGGAAGTGTGTAGCCGACGAGTCGGTAGTGGTGCCGCCGGAGGACATTCAGGTGGATGCGAGCCTGAATTATGCTGAGAGGCCAATCGCGATTGTGCATCGAAAGATCAAGGTTCTGAGGAACAAGGAGGTGCCCCTGGTTCAGGTTCAGTGGCAACATCGGAGGGGGTCTGAGCTGACCTGGGAGACAGAGTCAGAGATGCGGGAGCAGCATCCAGAGTTGTTTTCAGCATGAGACTTCGAGGGCGAAGTCTGGTTCTAGTGGGGGAGAATTGTAACATCCTGAAATTCAGGTACAACTATTTAACCCTTCTCTTTTGTCAAGTTGTCAAGATTAGCCCTTGAGTGGAAATTGTAGCAAATGAGTACGCTGGGCGTACTCAAGAGTGCGTTGCGCGTACTCATGCGCTTATTTTGGACGCGGACTCGCCTAGGTACGTTGGGCGTACCCAGGGTTAAGCTGGGCGTAGTTGGCCCAGGTGCAAAACCCTAATTGTGGCTTGAGAGCTATAAGGAATGAGATGGTCTTGTCCCCAGCCACCATCCCTCAAAGAGAAACCCTAGAAGAGCAACTTTATCGTTCTAAAGCTGGTGTGTGTGTTCTTGAGCAAGAAAGTGCCTTTGTGTGTTAGTAAAGAAGAAGAGGAGGTTCTTGTGGAGGCTAGAAGTTGGAGTACAAGCTTGGATCTGAGTTCTACAGAGGGAGGAGCTTCACTTGGAGGTATAAAGCTCAAAGCTTTCCTTGTTATTTTTTGATTTGTGCTTTATGGACCATTTCTAGGGTTAAAGTCCCAAAGGTGGAGACTTTATGAGCATAAAGGACTCCATGGACCTAGATCTGTCCCCTTTCAGTGATATTTGTGTTATAGATCCATAAAGTTTCCATCATGGTCGTTGATATGAGGTTATGCTTGTATTATGAGCTTTTTAGAGTTGGGTAATGAAATATTATGGGTGTTAGTGACTTGTCCAGCCATGGAAAGGCTTAAAGTCACTAACTTTATGGATTAAGAGGCTTAGAAATGGTCAGATCTAAAAGTTGGACGTGGGTCTTAACTGTTTAAGACCTCAAGAGCTAAGGAGTCTGAAACTGGGAGTTACGCTGGGCGTAATCCCAGTACGTGCGGCGTAGGGGGGTCGCGTTCCCCGTTTCTGTGAGGTCGTCGGGTACGCCCAGCGTACAGGCTTGGTACGCGCAGCGTACTCGGAGAGTTGACTTTTGTTGACTTTTAGGGTTTGGTCAACAATTGGACTTTTGGGACCATTGAGGGGTAAAATGGTCTTTTAACCTTCTGAGAGGACATAGGAAGGGATTAGTCTAGCCTTGAGAGCCGTTAATGATTTGAAATAATTACTTTATGTGATTAGGCGGGGCTAGGTCGTTGTTTCGAGATTCAGGGATATCGAGCACGTGAGTTACTAGACATCATACGAGGTGAGTCTTCTCACTATACTGTACCTGGAAGGGTACTTATGTGTGACCGGAAGGTCTTGTATGCTATGATGTATGTGATATATGCGGTTATGTGATATGTATGTGCTATGTATGATTATGTGTGATGTGGACCGGAAGGTCAAGAGGTTACGGACCGGAAGGTCGATACGGGTAGGACCGGAAGGTCTACCGGGATTTGGGACGGGAGTCCCCTGAGACACATGGATCGGAAGATCCTACAGAGTTGTGGCCTGGAAAGGCGTATGTGTGGCATGTGGTATTTTGGGGAACTCACTAAGCATTTATGCTTACAGTTGTTATGATATGTGTTTCAGGTACTAGCGAGGACCGTGGGAAGGCGCCGGCATGATCCGTACACACTTATGGAGTGTATGTTATTGAGATTCTGGGACATGTTTTTGTTATGACACAGTGACACATTATGTTTTGTGATTATCATGTGAATGAAAGTATGATTTAAAAATGAAAAATTGTTTTGAAAATTTACGTTGTTACAGCTAAACACACACACACATAACCACCTTGTGGTGGCCGGCGGTGATGAGTGGTGGTGGTGGTTGTTCTTGATTTTCCAGCCAAACAAACTACACACACAACACACACTAAAGCAGAAACAAACACCCACACACTTTCTTTCTTGTAAACGGATCCAGCCACCCTCCAAGTGGCGTTTGGCGGCGATAGCGGCTATCCCACGATGGCAAGCAGTGGCGGTGATACGACCTGCATAACCGAAAACCAAGATAGAGAGGCGTTCTCAGTGAGGAAACGGCGACAATCCAACGCTGAGACCAGCAACCACAACAGTAGCGGAAGGAGGAGAAGAATACGGCGTGTATTGTTCGACACCGGCGGCAGAACACGGTAGACGACGCGTCATCAGCCAAGGGCAGCAGCGGTACAAGACAGCGGCAACAGAGGAGTGGGGCGACGGCGCTTCTGATGGTTTTGGCTTCAACGTCGGTGGATAACAGCTTCATCGGAGGTGGTGGTGTGGCGCCGGAAATCGCAAGTGAAGGCGGCGGCTGGAAAACACCGCTAGGGTTAGGGTTATATGGAGGGTTTTATACCCGATCACTAAATCTAGCTTATTGCCATAATAACAACTATGGTCCCTCTTTCCCTCTTTTCTTTCGTAATAAGTCCACAAGTTACCCTTTTAACCCTGCCTCCTGAAACCCTTTACAAATCAAGTCCAAAATTATTACCAATCAGCCCCTGCCTCCCCAAATCCTTACATAATACGTCCCAATAATACCAAACACCCCCTGACTACTAAAATCCTTTGCGAAACAAGTCCCACAATTACACTTTAACCCCCGAATAATCCAAATTATAATATTCGGCTCCCCAAAACCAACAATCCACTAAATAATATAGATTTAGGGCGACTATTCGTTCGTCAATTTTGTTATCTATTTATTTATTAAATAAATAGAATGTTACAGACGATATGTGTGAAGTGGAGTTCAATCGAAGATTGGCAATTGTCTATTTCCGACTCCAGATTATGATTTCTCATATTCTACTGTTTTTATCTCTATTCTGATTCGGTGATTCCGGATTTGTTTGAGTTGGAGTTCGAAGCCTCAGTATTTGATTATTTTCTGTTTGAAATATATGCATCTTTCATTTCATATTTATCTGTTTTGATTAAAGTAGTTTGCTTCAAGAGGTATAATTTTTGATTTTTTGTGGTTTGCTTCGGGACTAGCCGAGTAGGCGTTCGAAATTTGGGTCTTTGATTTCACATTTATTATGTCGTCGAATATGGAACTTGTTTTAGGTTTCATCGTAGATTTGTTTTGTCTACTAATTTCATGTCTTCTAGAAGCATCTATAGAGATTGTAATTCCAATCTCTATGTTTTTCATAAACATATTTGAAATTTCAATTATTTTTGAAACTATTTATAATATCCAAAACTTTTTGAGATTGTATTTTATAAGTTTTTAACATTCTTTTTATGGTTTTGGTTGAATTTAAATTCTTTTGTTTAACTTTTTATGACTTCCTCAGTAGATAAATGTGTTACAATTTCTTTTGTTGTTTGTCAATAAATTTATCAAGATGTGAAAATTAATAATCATTTTAGCAAATAACCTTCTAATTTACATGTACACCTTTTAGCTAGGTGATGTGGATGCGAATAAGACTATTACCATTTTGTTCATTGATGTTGTTGTACATCCTTCTTTCATTCCTAAAGTTTCATGTTTATTTGGTTTTAATCAATTGGTGTTATCTTTGCATCTCAGATTCTTCTTTTAAAAATTGCAACAACTTGCCAAGGATGATGCTCAGAGGATCACATAAGAGCCCTTCATCATTTACAGTTACCAGTTTGGAAAAGTTTGTGTTTAGAAACCTTTGTTTTGAAATTGGTGTTTATTTTAAATTCATAAAGGCAAAATACATGTGCTTGATATTGCCATGATTGTTTCATTTTGGTTTTGTAACATGTTAAACAAACAGGTTGATGATGTTCAATTAACGTAATTGATAATTGATAGTATTTTGGATTAAATATAGTTACATTTTTATGGATAAAATCATCATCATTTATACATCTATACTTGTATCTGAGATTTCAAACCATAAAAAGGGCATTTGGATTGTGTAGATTTTGTTTATAAATATGTCTTGCACTTTTATATTATATCTTTTTATAATGTGACAACCCGAACCTTTTTTCGTTAACGTTAGTCAATTCCTTTAAACAAAATTTGAATTTTTTTGAGTTCCGTCAAATTCCTTTGGTTTGGAAAATCATTTTAGTTATATAATTAAATTTATATACATATGTCGGAATCAAAATCGCGCGAAAAACCCGAGTTTTCTTCAAAAATCAACAGTTTTTGGTCTGACTGGTGTTCACGGCCGTGAACTCGATTACGACCGTAAACCCTTTCACGGCTGGTCTCCACCACCGACCATACTCCCAGGATATATATACGTGACTCCTACCCTCATTTACACTTTTCTGACCGCAAAAACACTCCCTCTCTCTAAAAAAAAACACACTCGAAAACACAAGAAAACTCAAGATTTCTCTTCATCTATCACTCTACCCGCCATAGAAATCGTTGAGAAATATCAAAACATCAGTTTTTCGTCAAATCAAGTGTTGTTGTTCTTGAGTTCACGGCCGTACACCCGTCAAAACTTCAAACCTTCAAAGGCCGCAAACCGTTCACGGCCGTGAACCCTTCAAAAATTCATATTTTCTTCAAGAACATCGTTCACGGCCATAAACCCTTCAAGGCCTGTTCACGGCCGAGAACATTTCAAGGCCGTAATCCCCTTTCACGGCCGCAAACCTTCCCAAGTCGTGAGCTTGGCTGAAAACCCGCTTTCTTCGATTCAATCGAGTCCTGGTAACATTCCTAAACCAAAAGCAAATGTTTTTCCAACACTATAAATAATGGTTTCGCTAATAAATGCATATGTGTATTTAATTGATATTAGGATCCCGTTAAGTGCCGAGTACATCAACTCAAGGGTCTTCACTCCCAGTTTCGTTGTCCGACATTTTACGCAAGTAACAGTGAGTTCATACCCCTATACTTTTATGATTTTTAATGTTTTCAGGGGGAGAATACAAGCCAAACACAAATGATTTGTGAATTTATACAAAAGGATTTCAAAACACTTAAAACTGATGCAATGAATATAGTCACACGATTTCCACATTTCATAAAAATATTTAGATATTTTATCCCTTTTGTATTATGTTGAGCATAAGGTACGTTTTCGACTTACTACCAAATTGCATAGTTTTCAGATCAATTCATGAACCAAATACATAATATTCAGGCAAACTATAATAGGTATAGTTGGGGTTTCAATATATAGTATTACAAATTCAGAGCTTATACATTGCTAAACATATAAACTATGACATACTTAGTTTATTATATTCTCGGGTAACAAGGATACTTTATTACATAAATATTTAAGTATAATTATTACTCTATAAAGTATACACACGGGTTCAAATACAATAGAACAATACAGAACTGCACGTAAACTAGATTATACAGAATTGTGAGACTGTACTTCAAAATTGTACCCTTTGGTGTACTGAACTAAATCCTATCATAGTATAACCAGAGTCTCCTGGAGGGAGAGCGTGAGATTTGTGAATAGATCTATTCGAGACTGACAATCCCACACCTGAACTGCTAGATACAGTTAGGCAGACATGCCTGAGGTGACAAATGTCATATATCCAACACTTGAAGAACGTCGTAAAGGTCTCTAGGTCATATCAAGCATGGTTATACGACTCACAATAGTATAAACTACCCTTTTTGTTTACAGGATTTCACTATTCTTTCGTTTTATTTTCATTAATAGAACTATTCCATAATACAACTGGAGGATTTCAGGGATTCCAAATTCACGGTCTTTGATTTAAGTAATAAGGACTAATAAATATATATACTGGTGATATCCAGGGTTTTCATACAAAAAGGGGATTTTTACATTCAAAACCGTAATATACAATTCATTTGGTGGTAATCAAGCATTCAAACTAATACTTCATGGAACACTGTAACAAGCACATATGTTAGAAAATATGGGATTTTCTTGGAAAACATACAAACTTTTTCACTGATTCATTAATAGGATTTCATTACAAAAACATGCTTATGAACTTACCAGCTTTATGCTGATACTCTTTTCAAAATCGCTTGTATTCTCAGGAAATCAGTAGACAGGTACCCCTGTAGCTTTTGAGAAGACGGAGCATATAGAGTCATGTCTTTATATTTTTGCTACTTTTGATGTATATGTATATAAATCAAACAGATGTAAATACTTTTATATATATTCAATGTAATGGTTGTGTTTACTTTGATTACTATGATGCAATTGTTGTGATACTATACATGACGTCCTCCACCCCCGAACATTTCCGCCGTTTCGGTTTGGGGGTGTGACAGATTGGTATCAGAGCTCTTGTTTATAGTTAACTAAGTATATCGGGCCTTACATGGTATACAATTATAAACGCTAAAGGGGCCGAAGCACTCTGAAACTAAAAGTATACTTTAAAAAGACAAGTATTTTTACAAAAAGTATACAAGTATACATATGTACAAGAAGCTATAAAATAAGAACTAAATAAAAGTATTTAGGGCAAGTTGGACACTACGGTTAAACCTGGATAGTTATGTAGTCATATGTGGGGCCAATATAACCTGATCAACTATATTTGTCTGAGATATGACCAACATGTGTTTGGGAGTGACCGTGGTGTGCGACAAGTCTAAAACTCCCCAAATCATGTACTAATGAAGCACATAGTTAAAATACTATAGGAGTATTTTATGATTCATTAACACTGCACAAGTAGTACTAATCCTCACAAATGAAGGACCTGTAATTCCTTGTTTATGATAGTAAACCTTTATTGTAGATCTCTGTTATCGCAGTAGGGTTTAGATATATCTTGCTCGAAAATATCCAATTCATGATCAGCATAGAAGGCTTATCATCATTTTTCCCTTGTATCTTTTAGAGAAAGATGCCTCCCAGGAAGAGACCCAACAAGCAGAACAACAATCCTCCGCCGCCGCCACCTCCTCAGTTCGATCATGTCATGTTCCAGACAGCAGTTACAGCCATTGTGGCTGCTGTAATGTCGCAAATGAATCCGGGCGGCGCTGGCGGATCAGGAAGTGGACCCGATCCCCGTAATCTTGACTGTAGCCAGGGACACCCGAACGAGTGTTTCTATAAAGATTTCATGAATGTGAAGCCCAAGTCCTTCGACGGCAATGGAGGAGTCATTGCCCTAACCCGGTGGTCCGAGAAGATCGAATCGATTTTCGAGATTTGTGCATGTTCTGAGGCCAGCAAGGTGAAGTTTGCCGCCTACACCTTCACCGATAGAGCATTGACTTGGTGGAATAGTCGGGTCAAATCCCTAACTTTACTAGTAGCAAATGCCATAGGTTGGGAGAATTTAAAGGAACTTATGCTTGTTGAATACTGCCTGAGGGGCGAGATGCAGAAGTTGGAGCACGAGCTCTGGAACCTGAAGATGAAGGGTTCCGACATTGCTACTTATACAGCTAGATTCTGCGATCTGGCTCTTTTATGTCCGGGGATGGTCACCCTGGAAAGCAAGAAGATAGAAAGGTACATTTGGGGATTGACACCCCCAACTCAAGGAAATTTTTTGGCTGCTAAACCTCTCACATTTGATAGTGCCAAGTGTTTGGCGCAAACTCTTATAGATCACAAGGTTGATCTTGATGAAGTGGCAGCCGCTCCCGAACCACCAAAGGCGAGTGGTGGGAAAAAGAAGTTTTGGAACAAGCGTAAGGGCCAATCTTCGCAGGAGCCCTCCAAGAAACAGCAAGTAATGGCAGTTCATGCTGCTACCACTCCTGCCGTTGTTCCTGCAGCTCAAGCACCTGCCAGTAGATATGCTGGTACTCTTCCAAGGTGCGATAAGTGCAACTTTCACCATCACGGACCCTGCCGTGATTTGCAATGAAATAGCTATGGCAAGAAGGGGTACGCAGCTCGATTTTGCAAGACACCAGCCCAACCAACCAATCAGGCTCCTGGAGCGGGCGTTGGTCAAGCTTGTTACGACTGTGGGGAGATTGGGCACTTCAAGAGGAATTGTCCCAAGGCAACAACAGCTGGCAACATAGGGAGAGTGCTAGACATGGGTCAGGAGGAAGCGGTCGCTGATCCCACCGTTGTTACGGGTACGTTCCTCCTCGACAACTCTTATGCATGCATTCTTTTCGATTCTGGTGCGGAGAGAAGTTTTGTTAGTCATTCATTTAAGCATCTTCTCAAGCATGAATCCCAACCTTTAACCAAAACATTTACCGTCGAGATGGCTAACGGAAAGAAAGAGAGCACTAACGACGTATTCATAGGCTGTACCCTTACCCTAAACGACCATTCCTTTCCAATCGACCTTATGCCAGTTTCCATAAAGAGCTTCAATGTCATCATTCGCATGGATTGGTTGAGCCCCAATCGTGTTGATATCCTTTGTTATGAAAAATCCATTCGCCTCAATTTTCCCTCCGGCGAAACTCTTATTATCTATGGTGATAAACTTAGCTCAAACCTTCGTATCATTTCATGCATCAAATGCCAGCGATATCTATGAAAGGAGTGCCATGCATTCCTAGCCCATGTCGTTAATGAGAAGCAGGAAGTTAAAGACCTCGAGAGCATCCCCGAAGTCTGCAACTTTCCTGATGTCTCCCCCGAAGATCTTCCCAAAATCCCTCCCGAGCTCCAAGTCGAGTTCCGTATCGACTTAATTCCCGGAGCTACTCCAGTAGCTAAATCACCATATTGTCTAGCGCCGGCAGAAATGCAAGAGTTATCCAGCCAGCTCAATGAGTTACTCAACAAGGGATTCATCAAACCAAGTTCCTCACCCTGGGGAGCCCCGGTCTTGTTTGTGAAAAAAAAAGATGGATCCTTTCGGATGTTCATAGATTATCGAGAACTGGACAAGCTCACCATCAAAAACCGTTATCCCCTACCCAGAATCGACGACCTCTTCGATCAACTCCAAGGAGCCGACTATTTCTCAAAAATAGACCTAAGATTAGGGCACCATCAGTTGCAAGTCCATGAAGGTGATATTTCCAAGACAACATTTCGGACTCGGTATGGTCACTACGAGTTTGTAGTTATGCCCTTTTGGTCTAACCAACGCACCCGCAGTATTCATGGATCTGATGAATCGGGTGTGACGCCCTTTCCTAGACAAGTTTGTGATAGTATTCATTGATGATATACTTGTCTACTCTCGGAGTGAAGAAGATCACAGACTGCACTTGAGGCTAGTGCTAGAAACTTGAAGGGCGGAGAAACTATACGCAAAATTCTCTAAGTGCAAATTTTGGATCAGAAAGGTAACTTTCCTCGGTCACGTGGTTAGCAAGGAAGGCATACACGTGGACCCTTCCAAAATCAAGGCGATTGAGAATTGGTCAGCACCGAAGACGCCCACAGAAATCCGTCAGTTCTTGGGTCTCGCTGGCTACTATCGCAGATTTATCCAGAATTTCTCCAGGATTGCTAAGCCTCTAACCACCCTGACTCAGAAAGGTGTATCTTTTAGTTGGGTAGAAAAGCAAGACACTGCATTTCAAACATTGAAGCAGGCCCTATGCAGCGCACCCATCTTGTCTCTGCCTGAAGGGACGGAGGAATTCGTTGTCTTCTGCGATGCATCCAATCAGTGCCTAGGATGTGTGCTCATGCAACGAGGAAAGGTTATTGCCTATGCCTCGAGACAGCTGAAAGCACACGAAGTCAATTATACAACTCACGATCTAGAGTTGGGAGCAGTAGTCTTTGCATTAAAGATTTGGAAACATTATCTCTATGGAACCAAGTGTATTGTCTTCACCGACCATAGAAGCCTACAACATATCTTCGATCAGAAAGAGTTGAACATGAGGCAACGGCGGTGGGTAGAGCTACTCAGTGATTATGAGTGCGAAATACGCTACCATCCCGGCAAGGCCAATGTGGTAGCGGATGCCCTCATTCGGAAAGAGTATTCAGGTCGTAGAGTGAAGGCTCTGACCATGACCATCCATTCCCATCTGTCCACTCAAATCAGAGAGGCTTAGCTGGAAGCCTTAAAACCAGAGAACATAGTGGATGAAGCATTGAGGGGAATGGAAAAGAACTTGGAGATCAGAGGAGACGGAGTTTACTATTTCATGAACCGGATCTGGACCCCAAAGTTCGGCGGTTACAGGGAGGTTGTCATGAACGAAGCTCACAAGACTAGATACTCTGTTCACCTAGGTTCGGATAAGATGTACCTGGATCTCAAAAAGCTCTATTGGTGGCCAAACATGAAAGCAGAGATCTCTACCTTCGTGGGCAAGTGTCTGACTTGCGCCAAGGTGAAGGTGGAATACCAAAAGCCCTCAGGTCTACTTCAGTAGCCAGAAATACCTAAGTGGAAGTGGGAAAGGATTACGATGGATTTCATCACTAAGTTGCCCAAGTCTCCGAGTGGGTACGATGCCATCTGGGTAATTGTCGATCGACTGACTAAATCCGCTCATTTCCTGCCAATCAAAGAGGAATTCAAGATTGAGAGACTTACACGAGTCTACATCCAAGAGATAGTTCGTCTGCATGGCGTGCCTGTGTCCATTATCTCCGATCGGGATAGCAGATTCACCTCGAGAGTTTGGCAGTCATTGCAGAAGGCTCTTGGAACTAAGCTGGATATGAGTACAACTTACCATCCACAGACCAATGGGCAGAGTGAAAGGACCATCCAGACATTGGAAGGCATCTTGAGAGCATGTGTTATCGACTTTGGTAAGTCGTGTGATACTCATTTGCCCTTGGTCGAGTTCTCCTACAACAACAGCTATCATACCAGCATCAAGGCTGCGCCGTTTGAAGCCCTCTACGGCCGTAAGTGCAAATCCCCTCTGTGCTGGGCTGAGGTGGGTGACACGCAGCTAGCCAAAGGTCGAGTCCCCGATAGCACTCTCACTGGCCTAGAAATTATCCGAGAAACCACAGAAAATATCGTACAAATCAGAGAATGACTAAAAGCTTCAAGAGATAGACAAAAGAGCTACGCCGATAAGAGACGAAAACCTTTGGAGTTCCAGGTTGGTGACCGTATTCTTTTGAAGTTCTCACCCTGGAAAGGCATGATACGCTCTGGAAGGCGTGGAAAGCTGAATCCGAGATACATAGAGCCATTCAGGATTCTCGCTAGGATCGGTCCCGTAGCATACAGACTTCGTTTACCCCAAGAGCTTAGCAATATCCATCCCTTCTTCCACGTCTCGAACCTTAAAAAGTGTCTATCCGACGAAACCCTTGTGATCCCTCTTGATGAGATCGAGATCAATGAGAACCTTAATTTCGTGGAAGAACCAGTCGAAATCATGGATCGAGAAGTCAAAAGAACGAAACAAAGTCGCATACCGATAGTGAAGGTCCGCTGGAATGCCAAGCGGGGACCTGAATTCACTTGGGAGCGCGAAGATCAAATGAAACAGAAGTATCCTCATCTTTTTCTGAGTCCATGATTTGTATTCTATGTTTGAATTTCGGGACGAAATTCCCTCTATCGGGGGGATGATGTGACAACCCGAACCTTTTTCCGTTAACGTTAGCCAATTCCTTTAAACAAAATTTGAATTTTTTTGAGTTCCGTCAAAATCCTTTGGTTTGGAAAATCATTTTAGTTATATAATTAAATTTATATACATATGTCGGAATCAAAATCGCGCGAAAAACCCGAGTTTTCTTCAAAAATTAACAGTTTCCGGTCTCAATGGTGTTCACGGCCGTGAACCCGATCATGGCCGAAAACCCTTTCACGGCTGGTCCCCACCACCGACCATACTCCCAGGCTATATATACGTGACTCCTACCCTCATTTACACTTTTCTGACGGCAAACCTACTCCCTCTCTTTATAAATAAATAAATAAATAAACCCACCCGTAAACACAAGAAAACTCAAGATTTCTCTTCATCTATCACTCTACCCGCCTTAGAACTCGTTGAGAAACATCAAAACATCAGTTTTTCGTCAAATCAAGTGTTGCTGTTCTTGAGTTCACGGCCGTACACCCTTCAAAACTTCAAACCTTCAAAGGCCGCAAACCGCTCACGGCCGTGAACCCTTCAAAAATTCATATTTTCTTCAAGAACACCGTTCACGGCCATAAACCCTTCAAGGCCTGTTCACGGCCGAGAACAGTTCAAGGCCGTAATCCCCTTTCACGGCTGCAAACCTTCCCAAGTCGAGAGCTTAGCTGAAAACCCGCTTTCTTCGATTCAATCGAGTCCTGGTAACATTCCTAAACCAAAAGCAAGTGTTTTTCCAACACTATAAATAATTGTTTCGCTAATAAATGCATATGTGTATTTAATTAATATTAGGATCCCGTTAAGTGCCGAGTACATCCACCCGAGGGTCTTCACTTCCAGTTTCGTTGTCCGACATTTTACGCAAGTAACAGTGAGTTCATACCCCTATACTTTTATGATTTTTAATTTTTTCAGGGGGAGAATACAAGCCAAACACAAATGATTTGTGAATTTATACAAAAGGATTTCAAAACACTTAAAACTGGTGCAATGAATATAGTCACACGATTTCCACGTTTCATAAAAATATTTAGATATTTTATCCCTTTTGTATTATGCTGAGCATAAGGGACGTTTTCGACTTACTACCAAATTGCATAGTTTCAGATCAATTCATGAACCAAATACATAATATTCATGCAAACTATAATAGGTATAGTTTGGGGTTTCAATATATAGTATTACAAATTCAGAGCTTATACATTGCTAAACATATAAACTATGACAGACTTAGTTTATGATATTCTCAGGTAACAAGGATACTTTATTACATAATTATTTAAGTATAATTATTACTCTATAAAGTATACACACGGGTTCAAATACAATAGAACAATACAGAACTGCATGTAAACTAGATTATACAGAATTGTGAGATTCTACTTCAAAATTGTACCCTTTGGTGTGCTGAACTAAATCCTATCATAGTATTACCAGAGTCTCCTGGAGGGAGAGCGTGAGATTTGTGAATAGATCTATTCGGGACTGACAATCCCACACCTGAACTGCTAGATACAGTTAGGCAGGCATGCCTGAGGTGAAAAATGTCATATATCCGACACTTGAAGAACGTCGTAAAGGTCTCTAGGTCATATCAAACATGGTTATACGACTCACAATAGTATAAACTACCCTTTTTGTTTACGGGATTTCACTCTTCTTTCGTTTTATTTTCATTAATAGAACTATTCCATAATACAACTGGAGGATTTCAGGGATTCCAAATTCACGGTCTTTATTTTAAGTAATAAGGACTAATAAATATATATACTGGTGATATCCAGGGTTTTCATACAAAAAGGGGATTTTTACATTCAAAATTGTAATATACAATTCATTTGGTGGTAATCAAGCATTCAAACTAATACTTCATGGAACACTGTAACAAGCACATATGTTAGAAAATATGGGATTTTCTTGGAAAACATACAAACTTTTTCACTAATTCATTAATAGGATTTCATTACAAAAACATGCTTATGAACTTACCAGCTTTATGCTGATACTCTTTTCAAAATCGCTTGTATTCTCAGGAAATCAGTAGACAGGTACCCCTGTAGCTTTTGAGAAGACGGAGCATATAGAGTCATGTCTTTATATTTTTGCTACTTTTGATGTATATGTATATAAATCAAATAGATGTAAATACTTTTATATATATTCAATGTAATGGTTGTGTTTACTATGGTTACTATAATGCAATTGTTGTGATACTATACATGACGTCCTTCACCCCCTAACGTTTCCGCCGTTTCATTTTGGGGGTGTGACATATAGATATGTTGGGTCTATGATATGGAAAAAACATAGGGGCATTATTTTAATGTCTCGCCCCGGGTATAGAAAACCAACGGACCGGCCCTGCTAATTTGCATAAAGTTGCTGGCTTGGTAGGGTTGTAATGGTTAACGTTGTGGTTGGCAGTGATTGTGTGATTTTTTTCTGATGAGTGAAGGCCGATTCAAGGAAGTAAGGGTTTGTGTTGGTTATAGCGGACCGTTGGGAAGAAGACGATGGAAGAAAGGGTCGTGAACGGTGTTTCTGTGAGAAAAAGAGCTGGTGGGCGATGGTTGTGGGCGGTGGTGATGGCCCGGTGGTAGTAACTATTTTATGTCAAAGAATTTAGGGGGGAAGAGGATTTAGAGAAAAAAGGTTAGGAAAAGGTGGGTGGGGTGAGGTTTTTTATTTTATTTTGTATATTATAAGATTGTACGAAAAATAAAATAAATCAAAAAGAGAATTTAAAGGGTAGATTAGTCATTTCATGTCTCACAAAGGATGAAACGTGCAAATTTAAACTAGCGAGGGATGACATGTGCAACATTAAACGAAACGAGGAACGATCCATGTTCATTTTTGAAAATAATGACAAAACGTGTCTTTTGGCACCTGCACTAGGGACGATTCGTGTAATTTACTCTTAAATCTACATCTTCTAATAAAAGAGTAAAGTTTGTCATTTGTTATTTTTTTATAAAGTTCAATTTTTTTATCAAACCTTCTAAAAATGACACATATACTCTTGCCAAGTTGTCATAATTTTCAATAATATTAAAAACTATTACATTGATCAGGAGCATATAATCAGGAAATCTGGTATTTCTCATCTATGGTAACCCATGTAATTGGCATAATTTTGAATTAATTAAATCTTTATCTATGCCAACATATCCCAAATCTGCCAAGGTTGAAACTGATCGACCCTCTACGAGAAATATGCTCCATAATTTCTGAGATTTTCCAATAATCTCAGTAAATCAACTCCAAAATCATGGAGACTGTCAATCTCTTTATTTGTACTATTCGATTTAACAACCACTTATTTTAACCCAAATGTTTTGTTCTCTTTATTCACTGTGTATCTGGAGGTTTTGTCGGTGCGATTGGAAGTTGTCAGGTGGTGTATGTATCTGTGTAGGTGTGTGTACATGTATGTTTTTGTGTAGATGTGTGTATCTTTGTAGGTGTGTGTGTGTATATGTACGTATATATGTGTTTCTATGAGTGTAAGTGTGTATATTTTTGTTTGTATTTGTGTAGATTTGTGTTTATCTTCGTTTTTGTTTTTAGGCAGGGGCGGAACACAAACGTTAACGTTAGGGGGCCGAAATCAAAACTTCAAGAAACTGATATATATATAGTTGATAAATATTACATATATCTCAAAAACCATATATTATTTTTTGTTTATGAATAAGTTTACTAACAATTTCAAACTAGGTTTATGTAATCTAAATTAACTAACAATGAACAAGTTAGTTTACATTTTGTTTTGAGCCTTTTGTTGTTGAAAAAACCCATTATTGTTTTATTTATTCAGAAATTTATTTTTAGCAACAACGATTATTTTTGTCTTCTTAAAACCTTATTTGACAACTAATCATTAAAGCAAGTATAAATACAAAAATTAAAAAGAACATGAAACATCTTTTTATCTCGGTGATTAAAGCATACAGATGGACTAGGAAAAATAAAATAAACAATTCAATAACAAATATAAAATCATTTATCACTATAGACATCTAGGAAAAGAGTCAAAAGCTATTAAGCTAATATCCTATAATAGTATAGTTTGTACTGTGTAGTGATTGTGTGCGACATAAATCTTTGATAGAAAAGGATTATAGATACCCAAGAGATCATATAGTACTACACCCTTCTTTATTACACCATATGTCCATATCATGAAATATCAAACTTCAAAGCAAAAAAGAAACAGTAAAGGGCTCTAATAAGAAAAGGAAGAAGATACAAAACAATAGGGAATGAGGGATAGGAAGAAGTATTGTATGGACTTACAAGTAAGCAAGGCTGCATAGGTGAATCGGTGGCTGACAACTACTCAGGAAGATGCTCAAACCGGAGAAGAGAGGTGCCGCCGACTGATTTTTTAGGGCAGAAGGTTTCAGTTTTATGTTTGAGTCATTTTAGTTTGATTTTCTTTCTTTTTTGTGTCATTAAATAGATAAAAGTTCAGAAGTTTAAATTTTGGTGGATCAGTTTTCCTTCAATTTCGGAATTTTAGGTATCCTCACAAATTCTAGTTTCTATTTTTATTTCTTGGTGTTTCTTACTCCATTTAAGTTTCCGCAACAGTGGGTTTTCTTCCATTGAATACTTATAAATTATTTAATATATAAACATGAACTGGAGTAAAAAGCAGGGGGGCCATGGCCTCCCCTGGCCCTGAAGGGATCCGCAACTGTTTTTAGGTGCAGGTTTCATTTACATTTTGTTGGTTTTTTAAATACAGAGGTTGTATTTGTGTATTAGGGATAGAAGTCTGTTTCTTTTCTTCACTTAGGGTTATGTGTTTTGAGACATCGAAACAAATAAGGTGATAGTTGTGTCATATCAAGTTCTACCACCAATTCTTTAGAGTTTGGCAACCGGTTTCTAAACATGTATATCTCATAAGTTTCAGTTTATTAGAAACTAGTATATAACTTGTGGGAACCACGGTTACAAAATTAATTAAATTTTCATTATAAAAACTCAAAATTATTTTAAATAAACTATTAATTAAGAGATATTTTTTTATTTATATAAAATTATAATCGTTGATTCAAATAAATACGTGAAGTTATATCACCTTATAATATATATTTATTTTATTTTATTTTTTATTTTAATGTTATTATTTTAATGTAATTAGAGTGAAAATTTTAAATTTTAAAATTTGAAAAGGAGAATCAATAAGTTAACAAATAGCATGACATTTATTAGGATGACCAATAAGGTAAGAAATGACAAAAGAACTCTTTTATTATTATAGAAAGATGGGTAAGTTTCATTTTTCTGTTTATATTTTGTCACTAAATATATAAAAACAAAAATCACCTTATTTTGCCTTCATGTTACCTTTTGTTCTTATTTCAAGTAAACGAGATGGCATAAACCTCCTAAAATTGCTTAATTTGATATTCAAATGACATTTTGTTACAATATATTTATACTTTAAATGGTTTATATATATATATATATATATATATATATATATATATATATATATATATATATATAGTAGGTGTAAAACTCGTGTATTACTCAAGTTGATTAAAAAAAGATTAAATATCATAGTTTAAACAATAAGTATTCTTTAAATATCATAGTGTAAAAAATAAATATTCTTTAAATGAAATTTTGAAATAAGGAATGATGAAAGGTATTAAATGCAATTTACTATCACAATTATTATATTTAATACTTTACATATATAAGTATAAGTATTATGAGACTTTTTAATTTAAAAAATTGAAAGAAAAAATCAAAAATCGACATGTGGATATTATTTATTTCAAATTTATCACAAAATGATAAGTGTCAAACTCATTAGAGATTAACATATGTCAAAATGGATCTTCATTTATTATATATATATATATATATATATATATATATATATATATATATATATATATATGTGTGTGTGTGTGTGTGTGTGTGTGTGTGGAAAAAGTGAATATGTAGCTGTTATGTACATAAGCTTAGGTATAGAACTTTTTAAATGACATAGTTTTAAACAAAATCAATTATATATCTTTTTATTGCAAAACATCATTGAAGTTTATACGGAAAGTAAAAAATCAATACTTTTTAACGAATATAACTGAAACGTTTTGTCCTTCAATTGAAAAACTATATCGAATGATTTGTGAAAAGCTTGATTGATTTATTACATGTTCTTCTTTTATCTTTTTATTCTATTAGTTTTCATTTAAAATTTAGTAGGGTTTATTAAATGGTCATGACTTTTAATGTTTAAGTTCTTAGACACAATGAAGAAAAAGAACATAAATTCGATCGGTTTAGTATGTCACATGATTAAGGAAGAATAGTAAACGAGATAGCATGATTGGTTTGCATATATATGGATCAAAACTACATAGTTTGGAGGGTTCTATATATAAGTTTAGGTATATAACAACCACATATTCCCTAAGCCCTATATATATATATATATATATATATATATATATATATATATATATATGTGTGTGTGTGTGTGTGTATGTGTGTGTGTGTGGGAAAATGACTTATGTGGGTAACTATGTTTCAAAATCGTTCAAAAAATACCATTCAAGTTTGGTGTGTCCAAAAAACACCATCCAAGTAAAGAATTTGTACAAAAAAACACCAACGAAGTACATTCTTTGTTCAAATTTGACCTTGTGGTAACCGGCAATTACCAGTAAAAAATAAGTAAAGGAAGAAACAAGAGGAAATGACTCAAAGGGGTAACTATGTTTCAAAATTATTCAAAAAACACCATCCAAGTTTGGTATGTCAAAAAAACACCATCTAAGTAAACTTTTTGTACAAAAAACACCAACAAACTATATGTTTTGTTCAAATATTACCCACCGGTAACTGGCTCTTACAGGTTAAATGATGACTTGGCTTAACTATTATGACATGGCATAATAATTATGGACAAGACAATAAATGATATCTTCCTCCTTTAAAAATCGATTTAGGGTTTCTTCATGAACGAATGACTTCTTCTTCTCCTATGATTGTTCTTCTTCTTCTAAAGTGATGATCTCGAACTCAAGTCCAAAACCCTAATTCTTGACTCAAGGCAAAAAAGGGCTCCTTTACCCCTGCCTCAATGGGCCTCCCTGAAAGACCCACATTTTCATATTTGACAATTGTTACTCCAAAACATGCTACATGCATATTCACAAATAATATTTTACATTGATAACTTGTTTACATAAGACTGGATACAAACCGACTATTACAAAGTGTTATATATTACATAACTTCCCAGGATACTATAATTTATACATACATGAGTACAAAATACAATAGTTTCAAACTATTCAAAATCTTCCAACAGTATACGATTATACTGGTTACTTATCTCCTGCAATTTGTTAAGCATTGAGAGGGGTAAAAGGTGATGCTTAATGAGTTCAATAATAGATACAATATAACGTTATGCCATATATATACTTCAATATGGCAGAAGCAAAGAGGAACAAGGAACAACAAAGGCATATGTGAATCATGTGACATGCTTTCCATATCAAATCAATGAGACATAACAATTTCAATACTTGATATACATCAATAACGCTTCGGCCCAAATGGCACAGAAGATATACAATTTCCGATTAAACATTTTTGGTAGATTTCAGGCTATCAAACCTGTCTAACCTTCTGCCAATGTCATAGAATAGAAGTTATTCTCTTACGAGACATGCTCTACATGGCCAGAGGCTACATACCAATACCAATGTGAATCTAAGTCCTTTCAATGATCACATGGCCAAAGGTATAGCTTTGCTATCATAAATAGCGAAAATAATTGTTGGATAAGGTGTCTAAGTCCATAACTTATTTGGTATATACTTGACCCGACCCGGCATGGTCCATTTGGGTTGCACTTCACCCGAACTATTTATATGGATAACATTATGAGAAGAGTATATTTACGGCCTACTAATATATTATAAGTTATAATATATTAATATGAAATTGTATTATTTAATTAGTATTGATCTTAAATTAATTATGAATTAATTTAGTGATCATAAGGTGACTAATTAAATAATGGGCTATTGTACTTATATAGTGTGGGCTAACACTCATTAGGGAATGGGCTAAGCTTAAATGGGAGTCCATGGATGATCCATGGAGCTTTTAACCCATGGATCCTTGGAATAGGAAAAGACATGGGTTATTAGGGTTTGCATGGTTCATAACCCTAATCATCTACACTATATAAAGAGGCTTATGGTGCTTGAAAAGACACTATGTGTGTGTGCATAAGAGTGGCCGAATTTCTAGAGTGATTGGATACTCTCTCATAAGTTTTCCAAGTTTGTGGTGATTTGTGATTTCCATTTGAGGCATTCACATTATTGGTGCTTGGCTCTCAAACTCTCAAGGAATCAACTCACTAACAAAGGTATGTAATTCTTCTAGTATCTTTTATGTTTATAAGTACCCCATGTATGCTAGATAGGTTATGAACCTTGGAAAATTATTTTGCATGTATTTTAGACAAACATAGATCCAAGGTTTCTAGGGTTGCATGAACACCTTAGGAGTGTTAGTTTGCTCAAAACCCAACAGTGGTATCAGAGCCTAGGCTTGTTTGTTTGATACTTGTTGCAAACTTGTTGAAAAACTCAAGTTTTCTGCATTCTGCAGCATGAACTCGCCGAGTCCATGAGTAAATTCATCCTACTCGTCGAGTAGGTTCGTGCACTCGACGAGTAGAAGCCTCAGAATGCAGATTTTCGAGTTTTGCTGCTGGAAATGGACTAGAAACATTACCCTAAACTGTTTTGGTGTTATAAAACATGTTTTAGATGGTGTAATGTTTATGCTAATCCATTTACAATGACTTATATCAAAATTGCATGATGATATGTGTTCAAATGTTCTTGGAATTTTTGATATGATGTTCATGTTCTTATGAATTATTGTTAGATCATAGGAATTATTTGCTAAATTGTTTATTGATAATTCTTGATCATTTATGTGTTTTAATGGATTCCATAATTTGTCCTCAAGTTATGGATTTCCAAAGGTCACTTTCATTTATGCACACTTAAAACACATAAGTTACATGGAAATGAAGAGTCTTCATTTTATGAACCTTTAATTCATAAGTTATGAAATGAAAAGTTTTGAATAGTTTCAAAACTTGTCCTCAAGTTTTGGAATTTGTAAAGTTACACACACTTTAATATACTTTAATTCCAAACCCTTAGAGTTTTAAAAGTTAAAATTCAACCCTTATACTATTTATAACATTAAAGGTTAATTATTATATATATGTATAAGATTAAGTCGTTTTACCGTTACTAGGCCTCATTCACGAAGCCGGTCTATAAGGGGGGTATAAGGTTGTTGCCTATAAAATGGCAACTTAATGGGTGTCCATTCTCACCCACCGCTTCCTTGATCGGTGGAGGGTCGTTAGCCGAACGGGTAGGACAATGACTTTAAATTCTCATTAAAAGTATAATGAATATTATAAAGTAACTAAACCTTTAATAAATTCTCAATCTTAGTTACTTTAGGAAAATGTGAATATGGTGCTAACCCATGAAATTCACACTTTGTACCTTACCAAGTCGTTGGTGGAGCGTGTGTGGTTAACCGGCACACTAACTTGGACTAGTAAGGATCACGAAGGGTGACTTAATGTTTATCATAGATCGGTGGAGCGTGTGTGGTTAACCGGCACATTGATTAGGTGATAATATTAATGGTACCAAGTGAATTTGCATGGTTATTCACACCTTGTTTTGTGATCCTCGGCATCCCAGTCACAAAACTTGAAGGGCACAATCGAGATTGAAACATGCCATTGAAAAGTTCAATGAATCTCAAAAGAATCTAGAAATTTCAAAACCAATTAAACCTAATAATTCATTTCGTTTTCATGGTGGAAATTGGTGAATCGTCATTCACCTACCTTCAAATATGTTATAGCTTAGATTACGGCATCCCTCTTCTAAGTTATAATATATTGTGCTGGATCCTAGCCTTAATATTACATTTGGGTGTATTATTAAGGATTTGATATATCTAATCTAAACTTGTTTTCTTCTTTTCAGATGTCTTCCAACAACAATGCTTCGGGCTCTAACCCTACTGGCTCCTTTTCCCTCATGAACCTTTATGGGAGGGTCATCTTTGATGGTTCCAACTTCATGGATTGGATCCGGAACATCAGGATGGTCACTCGTTATGAGGACAAGTAATATGTCCTCGATAAGGAGCTAAAGGAGCTTGATGAGTCCACTGCTACTCCTGAGGAGGTCGCTGAGTATCAGGCACATGAAAGAGATGCCACCAAGGTGGCATGCATCATGATGGCCACCATGACAGCTGAACTCCAAAAGTCCTATGAGGACTATTACCCTTTTGAGATGCATCAGGATCTGATGGAAAGGTACCATCAGAGTGCTCGTCAAGAGCGGTATGAAATAATCTCCTCCATGATCACTACCCGTGTGAAGGATAGTGAACCAATCACGAGCCACATGCAGAAAATGCAAAGGTATGTGGACCGTCTAATGAAACTGAATGTGAACTTCCCTGAGGAGTTGGCAATTGATATCATTTTGCACTCCTTGCCCTCGTGTTATGATCAATTTCGTATGACATACCACATGAACAAGGAGGAAGTCACACTCAGTAAGCTTCAAGGACTTCTGAAGACTGCCGAAAGTGGTCTTAAGAGTAAGTCGGTTGCTACTCCTACTCCTACTACTACCCCTGTTTTGGCTATCGGGCAAGGCAAAGGGAAGAAGAGGAAGCACCCTTCGAAGGGTACCAAGGGAAAGTCCCTTGAAGGCTCCTCATCTGGAACCAAAGGTGGTTCTATCACTCCTTCTGCCATCCCTAAGGATGTTGAATGCTTCTACTGTCAAAACAAGGGGCACTGGAAGCGAAACTGCCCAAAGTACTTGCAGGATGTCAAGGATGGGAAAGTGAAACCATCCCATGCAGGTATTTACACTATATTGTCTAATAACTCACCATATTCTAATTCTTGGGTTCTTGATACAGGTTGTGGTATTCACATCTGTTGTGACTTGCAGGGCCTAAGAAGAAGTGAAGATGTGGAGCACGGAAAGATAAACTTAATCATGGGGAACAAGAAGGTTGCACCTGTTGCCAAGATTGGAGTTTATACTTTGTTGCTAGATAGTGGGTTAAAGTTAGATTTGAATAAATGTGTGTACTCGTCTGAAATGGCGAGGAATATTATTTCCTTTCATGCTTTGTACAAACAAGGTTTTACCTTTTCTTTTGATAATGAAGTTGGTAGTATTAATGCTTTCTTTAATAATGTTCTTTATTTTAAAGCATTACCTTGTGATGGTGTGTATGAAGCTATATCGGTTGTAGATAATTTAGGAAATAATGTATTATGTATTGATTCTTCTACTAGCTTGGATAAAGCATCTTTTTGGCATTGTCGTCTTGGACATGTAAGCAAGAAACGCATAGGCCAGCTCCAAAAGGATGGAGTCTTGGAGTCGTTCGACCTCAAGTCGGATGATAGTTGTGAGTCTTGTCTACTTGGAAAAATGACAAAATAACCCTTCACTGGTACTTGTGCAAGGGGTGAGGGTTTGTTGGACCTTATACATACTGATGTATGTGGACCATTCAAAACCGCCACAAGGGATGCTAATCGCTATTATGTGACTTTTATTGATGATTTTAGTAGATATGGTTATGTCTACTTAATCAAACATAAGTCAGAAACTTTTGAAAGGTTTAAAGAGTTTAAACAGGAAGTAGAAAATCAATTGGGCAGGAACATTAAGATGCTTCGATCCGATCGAGGTGGTGAGTATCTTAGTACTGAGTTCCTCGACTATCTTAAGGAGTGTGGGATTGTCTCACAATTGACACCTCCCAGGACACCACAGCTGAATGGTGTAGCTGAGAGGCGCAATCGAACTTTGTTGGACATGGTTCGCTCTATGATGAGTCGAGCTTCGCTACCAATCTCTTTTTGGGGGTATGCCTTAGAGACTGCTGCCCACATCCTTAATCTAGTCCCTACAAAGAAGGTTGCCAAAACACCTCATGAAATGTGGACTGGGAAAGTTCCCAATTTCGACCATATCAAGATTTGGGGTTGCGAGGCTTTCGTGAGGCGCGAGACTCATGACAAGCTCGAACCTCGAAGTGAAAGGTGTATTTTCATCGGCTACCCACAAAAATCCTTTGGTTACCTCTTCTACAAACCCAGTGAGAATGTGGTCTTTATGGCAAGGAGAGGGGTCTTTCGAGAGAGAGAATTCATAAACCAAAGAGACAGTGGGAGGCAAATTGACCTTGAAGAAATTCAAGACTCAATTGGTGAAGGAACCTCAGACACTAGCAATCAACTTGAGGAGGAAATTCCTGTTGATCCAGCTGACGAGTCTATACTTCCGAGGCGTTCCACAAGGGTTAGGAACACACCTGAGTTTTATTATGGATTTCATATTACTACGGAAGGTGATACATTTATCAGTGACAGTACACTGGTAAATCTGGATGAACCTAACAGTGTTAAGGAAGCCATGGCAGGCCCAGAGTCTACTAAATGGAAGGAGGCTATGGACAACGAGATACAGTCCATGTATGACAATCAAGTTTGGAACTTGGTTGACAATGTACCAGGCCGTAAGACAGTCGGGTGCAAATGGATCTTCAAGAAGAAGACCGACATGGATGGGAAGGTGCACACTTATAAGGCTCGACTGGTTGCGAAGGGTTTTACTCAGACTCAGGGTATTGATTATGATGAAACCTTTTCAATAGTAGCAAAGATTAAGTCTATTAGGGTTATGCTAGCCATTGCTGCATTTCATGATTATGAAATAGGGCAAACGGATGTCAAAACCGCTTTCCTTAACGGAAAGTTGGCTGAGGATGTTTACATGAATCAGCCAGAAGGTTTTGTCAGTGCAGAGTACCCCAATAGAGTGTGCAAGCTTGAGAAATCCATTTATGGATTGAAACAAGCATCTCGAAGTTGGAATCTTTGTTTCTATGAGAAGGTCAAAGAGTTTGGTTTCTCAAGAAGTGAAGATGAGTCCCGCGTGTATGTCAGAGCTAGTGGGAGTATAGTTAGCTTTTTGGTACTGTATGTGGATGACATACTACTCATAGCAAATGACATCCCAACCTTGCAGGAGGTTAAGTCCTGGCTTGGGAAGTGCTTTGCTATGAAGGACCTTGGAGAAACTGCCTATATCCTAGGGATAAGGATATTAAGAGAAAGGAGTAAAAGACTAATTGGACTTAGTCAGAGTATCTACTTGGATAAGGTGTTGAAAAGGTTCAACATGTAGAATTCCAAGAAAGGAGAATTACCGATCCAAAGCAATGCCAAACTGAGCAAGGCTCAGAGCCCGAGTACAGAAGATGAGATAGCTGAGATGAGTCGATTACCTTATGCTTCCGCTGTTGGCTCGATCATGTATGCTATGACTTGTACCCGTCCTGATGTGGCCTTCGCTTTGAGCATGGTCAGCAGATATCAGGGGAACCCTGGCAAGGCTCATTGGACTGCGGTAAAGAATATTTTCAAGTACCTGTGGAGGACTAAGGATTGGATCCTTACCCTTGGTGGGAGTGATGACTTGAGAGTAGTAGGGTATAGTGATGCTAGCTTTCAGACTGATAGGGATAACTTCCGCTCTCAGTCGGGCTGGGTCTTTACCTTAAATGGAGGGGCAATCACTTGGAAGAGTTCCAAACAGGAGACTGTAGCTGATTCGACTTGTGAATCAGAGTACATAGCAGCGAGTGAAGCGGCAAAGGAGGCGATATGGATGAGGAACTTCATCGGAGACCTTGGAGTTGTACCAGCTATTAAGGAGCCTATGGAGATTTTCTGTGACAGCAATAGTGCGGTTGCCTTAGCCAAGGAACCAAGAGATCATGGCAGATCCCGACACATTGACAGAAAATATCACTTCATAAGACACAAGATAGAAGAGGGACTCCTCGTGGCAAAGAGGGTATCGTCAGATGAGAACCCTACGGATCCCCTTATGAAGGGACTGACGAGGGTGAAGCATTTGCAGCATGCGAGACGCATCGGGCTGAGGGACGATATTAGTTTTACAGATTAGATAGTTATTACTGAAACTTGTAAAATGTAATCGACGTTTGATGATGAATAAAAGTTGTGATTTATTTATGAGTAAGGTGTTGCTATCATTGTCAATTATTTACTATTGTTTCAGCTTTGCATGTTTTGACTTCCAGAATAATAAGTTTATTCAAACTCTCCACAGTCGGTCATATGTCGGAAGTAGGTATGAATCAAAACTGTCATGAATTGGGATTGTAGATGACTAAAGGTGTTTAGCCATAGCAATGGTTGCTACAACATTCATGAGTACTCATAAGTTATGAGTATTGGAATAAACCCACGCTCACTTGTATCACTTCATGGAATTTATCTCGAGTGATCGTGAGACGGTAATATCATATAAGTCTTCAAACCTAGAGATATGAGTTGTTACCTATGAGTTGGTTGTGCATTGATTCCACGTAAATGCATCAGTAACTTGATGTTATAAAACATGCCTTTGTGTGCAATTCAATAAGTAGTAGAACAAGCATATGAGTCGAAGTTTATCTGTTCCTTCTAGAAATAGAAGCGATATCTGGGCCCCTCGATGATTTTGTTTTGACCTATGTACCGGGCCCGGTCAGAACTAAATTGATGTGTTCGATTAAGTTCTTTGTCAAACAAATCGGAAATCGGGAAACAAACTGCTGGACAATAAGTAAGACATTGTTCCATGTATTTGTCCGGTTGATATCTAGAACAGAGGATTATGTGATCACTTATCTAAAATGGCGCTTCATAGTTCAACAGAGTTTTCGAGAGCTACGATTGCCTGTTGGTTCCTGAAGCCATATAGGCAAATACAGTTATCAGACTTATCCAAGTGGGAGACTGTTGGATAAGGTGTCTAAGTCCATAACTTATTTGGTATATACTTGACCCGACCCGGCATGGTCCATTTGGGTTGCACTTCACCCGAACTATTTATATGGATAACATTATGAGAAGAGTATATTTACGGCCTACTAATATATTATAAGTTATAATATATTAATATGAAATTGTTGTTGGATAGAGTGTCTAAGTCCATAACTATATTTGGTATGTACTTGACCCGACCCGGCATGGTCCATTTGGGTTGCACTTCACCCGAACAATTTATGGATAATCGTTTGAGAATAGTATAAGTTATGATTTATTAATATATTATAAGTCCTAATATATTAATATAAAATCATATTATTTAATTAGTATTGATCTATAATTAATCTAGAATTAATTTGGAGATCAAAAGTATGACTAATTAAATATGGGCTCTTGTACTTATATAGTGTGGGCTAATGCTTATTTGGAATGGGCTAGGCTTGCATGGAAAGTCCATGGATACTCCATGGAGCTTTAACCCATGGATCTCATGGAAATGAAAAGACATGGGTATTAGGGTTTACATGAATGTAACCCTAATCCACCACACTATATCAAGGAGGCTTTGGTTCTTGAAATCGCATGACTTGTGGTGAGTAAAGTAAGAGGGCCGATTTCAAGAAGGTGATTACTATTCTCTCAAAGTTCCAAGTTTGTGGTGATTTGTGATTTCCATTTGAGGCATCTACACTATTGGTGCTAGGCTCTAAAACTCCAAGCAATCAACTACAACTACAAGGTAAGTAATTCTACTAGCTTTATTTGAGTCAAGTTCCCCATGCCATGCTAGATAGGATAAGAACCTTGGAAAAATAATTATTTGCATGTATCATAGTCAAACATAGATCCAAGGTTTCTAGGGTTGCATGTACACCATAGGAGTGTTAGAATGCTCAAAAACACATCAGTGGTATCAGAGCCAGGTTTGTTTATTTGATACTTGATGCAAAAAAAAAACTTGAAAATCGAAGTTTTGTTCAAAAGCTCGTATCAAAATTTCAAGTTTTGTATATGTACTTACGATTCTTGAAATTTTTGATATGAACATTCATAAACATTTGAGTTTAGAAGATCATAAAAATTATGTGCTAATAATTGATTAGATTAATTCTTGATCTTTATGTGTTTTAATGGAGTCCATAACTAGTTCTTAAGTTATGGATAACCAAAAGTCACATTTATAAATAACCATTAAAAGAACACATAGGTTACAAAAAATGAAGAGTCTTCATTTTTAATAACCATTAACTCATAAGTTATGAGAAATGAAAAGTTTTGAAAGTTTACAAAACTTGCCCTCAAGTTTTGGAACATGTAAAGTCATATTAAAAACTTTAGTTCCAACCCCTAGAATTTTAAACGTTAAAATTCAACCCTTATACTTTATAATATTATAAGTTTAATAATATTTATATACGTATAAGATCAAGTCGTCTTACCGCTAGTACGCCTCATTCACGAAGTCGGTCTATAAGGGGGGTATAAGGTTGTTGCCTATAAAATGGGAACTTAATGGGTGTCCACTCTCACCCACCGCTTCCTTGATCGGTGGAGGGTCGTTAGCCGAACGGGTAGGACAAGGACTTATAAATTCTCATTAAAAGTATAATGATAATACTAAAGTAACTAAACTTTATTGAATTCCCAATCTTAGTTATTTTAGGAAAATGTGAATAAGGTGCTAATCCATGAAATTACACTTTACACTTTGTTTAAGTCGTTAGTGGAGCGTGTGTGGTTAACCGGCACACTAACTTGAACTTAACAAGGTAGGTAAAGGGTGACTTAATGTTTATCATAGTATCGATAGAGCGTGTGTGGTTAACCGGCACGTCGATTGAGGGGTAATACATTAAGGGTACCAAGTAATTTGCATGGTTACTTCACACCTTGTTTTGTGATCCTCGGCATCCCAGTCACAAAACTTGAAGGGCACACTCGAGATTGAAACATGACATTGAAGAAAGTTCAATGAATCTCAAAGAATCTAGGAGTTTCGAAACCAATTAAAACCTAATTAAATATTTCGTTTTTCATGGTGGAAATTGGTGAATCGTCATTCACCTACCTTCAAATATCTTATAGCTTATATTACGGCATCCCTCTTCTAAGTTATAAAATATTGTGTTGGGTCCTAGCCTTAATATTACATTTGGGTGTTTTGTTAAGGACTATCTCTATATCTAATCTAATCTATTCCCTCTTCTTTTCAGATGTCTTCCAATAACAATGCTTCTGGCTCAAACCCTACTAGCTCCTTCTCTCTCATGAATCTTTGTGGGAGAGTCATCTTTGATGGGTCCAACTTTACAGATTGGATCAGAAACATCAGGATGGTCACTCGGTATGAGAACAAAGAATATGTTCTCGACAAGGAGCTGAAGGTACCCGAGCCAACTACTACTCTTGAAGAGCTTGCTGAATATGAGGTACATGAAAGAGATGCTACAAAAGTGGCATGCATCATGATGGCCACCATGACAGCCGAGCTCCAAAAGTCCTATGAGGACTATTATCCTTTTGAGATGCACCAGGACTTGATGGACCGCTACCATCAAAGTGCTCGTCAAGAGCGACATAAAATAATCTCCTCCATGATAACAACCCGAATGAAGGATGGTGAACCCATCACGGGCCACATGCAGAAAATGCAAAGGTATGTGGACCGTTTACTGAAGCTGAATGTGAACTTCCCTGAGGAGTTAGCAATAGACATCATTTTGCACTCCTTGCCATCGATTTATGATCAATTCCGCATGACATATCACATGAACAAGGAAGAAGTCACCCTCAGCAAACTTCAAGGACTCTTGAAGACCGCCGAAAGTGGTCTAAAGGGTAAGTCGGTTGTTACTACTCCTACTCCTACTCCTACTCCAACTGCGGAGAATGTCTTGGCAATCGGGCATGGCAAAGGGAAGAAGAGAAAGAACCCTTCTAAGGGTACCAAGGGTAAGACCCTTGAAGGCTCCTCTTCAAGCAAAACCAAGAAAGTTTTTGTCACTCCTTCTGCTAACCCTAATGAGGCTGAATGCTTCTATTGCCATGAAAAGTCGCACTGGAAGCGAAACTGCCCAAAGTACCAGCAAGATTTGAAGGATGGGAAAGTAAACCCAACCATGCAGGTATATACACTATATTGTCTAATAACTCACCTCATTCTAAGTCTTGGGTCCTTGATACAGGTTGTGGTATTCACATATGTTGTGATTTGCAGGGACTAAAAAGAAGTGAGAATGTGGAACAGGGAAAGATAAACTTGATCATGGGAAACAGGAAAGCTTCACCTGTCACCAAGATAGGAGTTTATTCCTTAGTGCTAAATAGTGGGTTTACATTAGATTTGAATAAATGTTATTATTCGCCAGAAATGGCAAGAAATGTTATTTCCTTTCATGCATTGTATAAACAAGGTTTTACCTTTTATTTTGATAATAATAATGGTAGTATTGATGCTTTCTTTAATAATGTTCTTTATTTTAAAGCATTACCTTGTGATGGCGTGTATGAAACTGTATCTGTTGTAGATAATCTAGGAAATAATGTATTATGTATTAACTCTTCCACTAGCTTAGATAAAGCATCCTTATGGCATTGTCGTCTTGGACATGTAAGCAAGAAACGCATAGGCCAACTCTAAAAGGATGGAGTCTTGGAGTCATTTGACCTAAAGTCAGATGATAGTTGTGAATCTTGTTTGCTTGGTAAAATGACAAAGTCACCTTTTACTGGCACTTGTGTTAGGGGTGAAGGTTTGTTGGACCTCATACACACGGATGTGTGTGGACCCTTCAGAACCGCCACAAGAGATGCTAATCAGTTCTATGTGACTTTTACTGATGATTTTAGTAGATATGGATATGTCTACCTAATCAAGCATAAGTCAGAAACCTTTGAGAAATTCAAAGAGTTTAAGCAAGAAGTGGAGAATCAGTTGGGCTGGAACATTAAGATGCTTCGATCTGATCGTGGTGGTGAGTATCTTAGTACTGAGTTCCTTGACTATCTTAAGGAATGTGAGATTGTCTCACAATTGACACCTCCTAGGACACCACAGTTGAATGGTGTAGCTGAGAGGCGCAATCGGACCTTGTTGGACATGGTTCGTTCCATGATGAGTCGAGCTTCGCTACCAATCTCATTTTGGGGGTATGCCTTAGAGACTGCCGCCCATATCCATAATCTAGT
Organism: Lactuca virosa; assembly: GCF_052849685.1. Taxonomy (NCBI): domain Eukaryota; kingdom Viridiplantae; phylum Streptophyta; class Magnoliopsida; order Asterales; family Asteraceae; genus Lactuca; species Lactuca virosa. Next base: position 167,473,343 of record NC_136429.1, read on the forward strand.
CCCTACAAAGAAGGTTGCCAAAACACCTCACGAGGTGTGGACTGGAAAAGTTCCCAATCTAGACCACATCAAGATTTGGGGTTGCGAGGCTTTCGTGATACGCGAGACTCACGATAAGCTCGAACCCCGGAGCGAAAGGTGTATTTTCATCGGCTACCCACAGAAATCCTTTGGTTACATCTTCTACAGACCCAGTGATAATGTGGTCTTTGTAGCAAGAAGAGGATTCTTTCGAGAGAGAGAATTCATGAGCCAAGGAGACAGTGGGAGGCAAATTGACCTTGAGGAAATTCAAGAGTCAAGTGGTGAAGGAACCTCAAACCCTAGCCCTCAACCTGAGGAGGAAACTCATGTTGAGCCGACTGAAGAATCTATACCTCTGAGGCGTTCCACCAGAGTTAGGAATGCACCTGAGCATTATTATGGTTTTCATATTACTACAGAAGGTGAGACACTTATCAGTGATAACACACTGGTAAATCTGGATGAGCCTAACAGCTACACGGAAGCCATGGCAGGCCTTGAGGCTGCTAAATGGAAAGAGGCTATGGATAGCGAGATACAGTCCATGTATGACAATCAAGTTTGGAACTTGGTTGACAATGTACCTGATCGTAAGATAGTTGGGTGCAAATGGATCTTCAAGAAGAAGACCGACATGGATGGTAATGTACACACTTATAAGGCACGACTGGTTGCAAAGGGTTATTCTCAAACTCCGGGAGTTGATTATGATGAGACCTTTTCACCAGTAGACAAGATTAAGTCTATTAGGGTTCTGTTAGCCATTGCTGCATTTCATGATTATGAAATATGACAAATGGATGTCAAAACCGCTTTCCTTAATGGAAAGTTGGCTGAGGATGTTTACATGAGTCAGCCAGAGGGTTTTGTCAATACAGAGTACCCTAATAGAGTGTTTAAGCTTGAAAATCCATTTATGGGTTAAAGCAAGCACCTCGCAGATGGAATCTTTGCTTTGATGAGAAAGTCAAAGAATTTGGCTTTTCTAGGAGTGAAGATGAATCTTGTGTATATGTCAAGGCTAGTGGGAGTATAGTTAGCTTTTTGGTATTGTATGTGGATGACATACTACTCATAGGAAATGACATCCCAACTCTGCAGGAAGTTAAGTCCTGGCTTGGGAAGTGTTTCTCTATGAAGGACCTAGGAGAAGCTGCCTATATTCTAGGGATAAGGATCTTGAGAGACCGGAGTAAAAGACTAATTGGACTTAGTCAGAGTACCTACTTGGATAAGGTGCTGAAGAGATTCGGCATGCAGGACTCCAAGAAAGGAGAGTTACCCATCTAGAGTAACGCCAGATTGAGTAAGACACAAAGCCCTAGTACTGAGGCTGAGATAGCATAAATGAGTCGAATACCTTATGCTTCGGCTGTAGGATCGATCATGTATGCTATGACGTGTACTCGACCTGATGTAGCCTTTGCTTTGAGCATGGTTAGCAGGTATCAGGGGAACCCTGGCAAGGCACACTGGATTGCGGTAAAGAATATCCTCAAGTACCTACGGAGGACTAAGGACTGGGTCCTTACCCTCGGTGGGAGTGAAGACTTGAGAGTTGTAGGGTATAGTGATGCTAGCTTTTAGACTAATAGGGATAATTTCCGCTCTCAGTCAGGCTGGGTCTTTACTCTAAACGGAGGGGCAATTACTTGGAAAAATTCCAAGCAGGAGACAGTGGCTGATTCCACTTGTGAATCAGAGTATATAGCAGCAAGCGAGGCAGCAAAGGAGGCTATATGGCTAAAGAACTTCATCGGAGACCTTGGAGTTGTACCAGCTATAAAGGAGCCAATGGAGATTTTCTGTGACAGAAATAGTGCGGTTGCCTTAGCCAAGGAACCAAGAGATCATGGGAGATCCAGACACATTGACAGAAAATATCACTTCATCAGACATCGAATAGAAGAAGGAATCCTCGTTGCAAAGAGGGTATCATCGGATGAGAACCCAGCAGATCCCCTCACGAAGGGACTGACTCGGGCTAAGCATCTCCAGCATGCTCGGAGCATAGGGCTGAAGGATAATATTAGTTTTAGTAGTTAGATAATCTTGAAATTTGTAAAATGTAATTGACATTTGATGATAAATAAAAGCTGTTATTTATGAGTAAAGTGTTGCTATCTCTTGTCGATCGTTTACTATTATTTCTTTTTGCATATTTTGACTTCCAGAATAATTATGTTATGGTTTATATCATGTTATTCAAACTCTCCACAGTCGGTCATATGTTGGAAGTAGATATGAATCAAGACTATCATGGGTTGGCTTGTAGAGGTCTAAGATGTTAGACAAAGCGGGGCTACAGCACTCATGAGTGCTCATAAGTTCTGAGTATTGGATTCAACCCACGCTCACTTGTATCACTTCATGGAATTTATCTCGAGTGATCGTGAGACGGTAATATCATATAAGTCTTCAAACCTAGAGATATGATTTGTTGCCTATGAGTTGGTTATGCATTGATTGCACGAAAACGCATTGGTAACTCGATGTTATAAACCGTGCTTTTGTGTGTAATTCAACAAGTAGTAGAGAAAACATATGAGTCGAAGTTTATCTGTTCCTTCTAGAATTAGAAGCGATATCTGGGCCCCTCGATGATTTTGTTTTGACCTATGTACCGGGCCCGGTCAGAACTAAGTTGATGTGTTCAATTAAGTTCTTTGTCAAACAAATCGGAAATCGGGAAACAAACTGCTGGACAATAAGTAAGACATTGTTCCATGTATTTGTCCGGCTGATATCTAGAAGAGAGGATTATATGATCACTTATCTAAAATGGCGCTTCATAGTTCAACAGAGTTTAAAGAGCTACGATTGATGATCGGTTCCTGAAGTCATACTTGCAACTATAGTTATTAGACTTATCCAAGTGGGAGACTGTTGGATAGAGTGTCTAAGTCCATAACTATATTTGGTATGTACTTGACCCGACCCGGCATGGTCCATTTGGGTTGCACTTCACCCGAACAATTTATGGATAATCTTTTGAGAATAGTATAAGTTATGATTTATTAATATATTATAAGTCCTAATATATTAATATAAAATCATATTATTTAATTAGTATTGATCTATAATTAATCTAGAATTAATTTGGAGATCAAAAGTATGACTAATTAAATATGGGCTCTTGTATTTATATAGTGTGGGCTAATGCTTATTTGGAATGGGCTAGGCTTGCATGGAAAGTCCATGGATACTCCATGAAGCTAACCCATGGATCTCATGGAAATGAAAAGACATGGGTATTAGGGTTTACATGAATGTAACCCTAATCCACCACACTATATCAAGGAGGCTTTGGTTCTTGAAATCGCATGACTTGTGGTGAGTAAAGTAAGAGGGCCGATTTCAAGAAGGTGATTACTATTCTCTCAAAGTTCCAAGTTTGTGGTGATTTGTGATTTCCATTTGAGGCATCCACACTATTGGTGCTAGGCTCTAAAACTCCAAGCAATCAACTACAACTACAAGGTAAGTAATTCTACTAGCTTTATTTGAGTCAAGTTCCCTATGCCATGCTAGATAGGATAAGAACCTTGGAAAAATAATTATTTGCATGTATCATAGTCAAACATAGATCCAAGGTTTCTAGGGTTGCATGTACACCATAGGAGTGTTAAAATGCTCAAAAACTCATCAATTGTATTATTTAATTAGTATTGATCTTAAATTAATTATGAATTAATTTAGTGATCATAAGGTGACTAATTAAATAATGTGCTATTGTACTTATATAGTGTGGGCTAACACTCATTAGGGAATGGACTAAGCTTAAATGGGAGTCCATGGATGATCCATGGAGCTTTTAACCCATGGATCCTTGGAATAGGAAAAGACATGGGTTATTAGGGTTTGCATGGTTCATAACCCTAATCATCTACACTATATAAAGAGGCTTATGGTGCTTGAAAAGACACTATGTGTGTGTGCATAAGAGTGGCCGAATTTCTAGAGTGATTGGATACTCTCTCATAAGTTTTCCAAGTTTGTGGTGATTTGTGATTTCCATTTGAGGCATTCACATTATTGGTGCTTGGCTCTCAAACTCTCAAGGAATCAACTCACTAACAAAGGTATGTAATTCTTCTAGTATCTTTAATGTTTAAAAGTACCCCATGTATGCTAGATAGGTTATGAACCTTGGAAAATTATTTTGCATGTATTTTAGACAAACATAGATCCAAGGTTTCTAGGGTTGCATGAACACCTTAGGAGTGTTAGTTTGCTCAAAACCCAACAATAATAACAACGGAAAAGCACATAGCACATATAACACATAACATACAATTGTTCCTATATATTGAACTCACCGTGAATTAATCGGGGGTTAAAATAGTAATTTGTGCAGCACTTCGTTATAATAGATAGCTTTCTTCTCTGAAAACCAGGAGCTTTATTGAAAATCGGGCCCTGCGAGGGTTGAGCTTCAAACCGAAAAGATAAATTTCTCGGGCACTTCAGAACATATTTCGGGTGTTGGATATGATCCCGGGGCTTCGGGGGATTAAAAGTGGCTTAAAATATGGCTTAAGGTGTAAAAAGTGGGAATTTTCCAACCAAAACCGGGAGATCTCGCAACCATTCTATTTATAGGGGCGAGGCTCGGATCTTCGGCCGAAGGCGGAAGACACGCGGCAGCAGCAGCGAATGCCAGGTGGTGGTGCGTGGTGAGGACACGCGTCGGATGCGAGGGCTCGCCACCGAAGCCACACGCGTCATCAGCTGATTGGACCAAACCTCGGACTCGAGAAGAACGCGACACGCGTCGGACATGGGGCATCTCGCATGCGAGGTGACGTGGCCAAACTCCAGCTATGCGAACTTCCTCGGTTTTAGCATTTTTCTCGATTTTTGTGTCCCAAACTTCAAAAATCCATAACTTCCGCATACGGGCTCCATTTTTGACGTTCTTTATACGCACGCGTAGGCGGGAATATACTCTACACCTTTCGTTTAAACTCCGTCGGCTAATTTTGAGTTTATTTTTATTATTATTATTTTTAACAGACCGGGACAGGAAAATCCGTTAAAAATTCATAACTTCTTCATCCGACGTCCATTGTCGTCAGTCTTTTTACCGTTGTACTACTATTGATGAGACTTTTGATTCTCGTTTAGGTTGCGTCGGCTAAAAATCACTCGATCGTTATTTCGAGTTTTTAGTTGTCTACTGTTATTCCGAAACTTTAGAAAAATCATAACTTCCTCATACGAAGTCAGATTTGGAAGTTCTTTTTATAAAAATTCTCGGTTTAACGAATACTATGACTTTCATTTAGATCACCAAGGCTAAAAAGTATTTTATCAAAAACTCACTTTTTACGTCATTCGGTGTCGTGCCGGTTTTGTTGCGGATCTTCGATTGGTCATAACTTCTTCGTTATAACTCGGATTTCGATGAGGTTTTCGCCTAAATGTTTCTAACGAAATTATCTACAAATTTCAATAATAAAATTCTACTTATTTCAAATTTTATATTTTCGTTAAATTTCAACATTTGTCTTCTGATTGGAATCTCATAAGACTTCCAATATTTTCCGAGTGATTCTAAACATAGTTTTACTTCATTTCTAGTAAAAACTATCTGTTAGAACTCAATACTCATAATTATATAATATTTCATAATATTATTCACTTTTAAAATTAAATAACACGATAATTGAACGTGTATGTTACAAATACCTCCTCCTTTTGAGGATTTTGTCCCCAAAATCACATCGATATAAATAACTGGGGATATTTCGCTCTTATTTTATTCTTATTTTCCCAATTATAATTTAGGCCTCGATGGGGTTTCCACTTGACGTGCACCAACTCTAAGACATATGCACAAAGCATATCTTCTACCGTTTGGATTGTTCTCTCCGTCTGACCATCTCCTTCTTCAATTCTCTAACTGAAATTTTGTCACTACACGAGACATGGTTCTCTGAACCAATCAATTCACTTCGCAGATCTATATTAGTCGGACTAGATTCTTTACAACCATTAAGGTCTGGACGAAAATCATCTTCTTAGTCATCACCAAAACGAAGGTAATGACATACTCGAACCAAAACGGATCGATTACTAGCTTCTTGGTAACTTTGTGACTTTCCTTGATCCAAGTGTGAGTCATGTGCTTCCGGTAGTAAAGGCCTCTACTACCATTCACACCTACTCATACTCGTTCCAAGAATTGTCTCGCAGTCCCTAAGTCAACATACCAAGAATTTTACAAAGGAACATATCACACATGAATATGTTCAAACAAATAATTTCTTCTAGACTCAATTAAGGACTTCGCGTTTCTATCAAACATATCTTGGATTTCTTAAATTCATCTTCTAGAATTCTTTTATGCATAAGCTCGATCTAGCATATCCTAATATTTTTCCTAAGTCGAAAGGAATTTCACTTCCAGACCAAGGTCGGCAACAGACCTTAAACTTTCTCAAGTAATCGCAATATAAGTAAGCAACCTAAGGCATGCTATATCCATTTATCATTTAGCACCTATTAGAATATAAGGCATATCTCCTCTAATATTCTAGTGCTTGTGTTCATTTAGGTATTCAACCTAAAATATACTAGCCACACATCGTACCATCATCCCGTAGAAATCCATGTTTAAGTCTAGAAATTCTCAAAATTCCTAGTTCACTTAAACTAATTCTCTAAAATTTTTGAAGTAACTTAATATTTTAAAATACTAGGGTTTATCACTACCCAATACCCCACTTAAATCTTTCCTATGGTTTGTATCCATATACTTACAAATGCTCCGTTCATATATTGAACGTTAGACAGTTTAAGTATAAATACCAATCTGTGATATTTAGTTCGCTTAAACTAGTGCTCTGATACCATGATTGAAAGACCCACACTTTCATATTTGACAATTGTTACTCCAAAACATGCTACATGCATATTCACAAATAATATTTTACATTGATAACTTGTTTACATAAGACTAAATACAAACCGACTATTACAAAGTGTTATAAATTACATAACTTCCCAGGATACTATAATTTATACATACATGAGTACAAAATACAATAGTTTCAAACTATTCAAAATCTTCCAACAATATATGATTATATTGGTTACTTATCTCCTGCAATTTTTTAAACATTGAGAGGGGTAAGCGGTGACACTTAGTGAGTTCAATAATAGATACAATATAACGTTATGCCATATATATACTTCAATATGGCAGAAGCAAAGAGGAACAAGGAACAGCAAGGCATATGTGAATCATGTGACAAGCTTTCCATATCAAATCAATGAGACATAAGAATTTCAATACTTGATATACATCAATAACGCTTCGGCCCAAATGGCATAGAAGATATACAATTTCTGATTAAACATTTTTGGTAGATTTTAGGCTTTCAGCCATGTCTAACCTTCTGCCAATGCCATAGAATAGAAGTCATTCTCTTACGAGACATGCTCTACATGGCCAGAGGCTACATACCAATACCACTGTGAATCTATGTCCTTTCACTGATCACATGGCCAAAGGTATAGCTTTGCTATCATAAATAGCGGAAATAATAACAACGGAAAAGCACATAGCACATATAACACATAACATACAATTGTTCCTATATATTGAACTCATCGTGAATTAATCGGGGGTTAAAATAGTAATTTGTGCAGCACTTCGTTATAATAGATAGCTTTCTTCGCTGAAAACCCGGAGCTTTATTGAAAACCGGGCCCTGCGAGGGTTGAGCTTCAAACCGAAAAGATAAATTTCTCGGGCACTTCGGAACGTATTTCGGGTGTTGGATATGATCCTGGGGCTTCGGGGGATTAAAAGTGGCTTAAAATATGGCTTAAGGTGTAAAAAGTGAGAATTTTCCAACCAAAACCGGGAGATCTCGCAACCCTTCTATTTATAGGGGCGAGGCTCGGATCTTCGGCCGAAGGCGGAAGACACGCGGCAGCAGCAGCGAATGCCAGGTGGTGGTGCGTGGTGAGGACACGCGTCGGATGCGAGGGCTCGCCACCGAAGCCACACGCGTGATCAGCTGATTGGACCAAACCTCGGACTCGAGAAGAACGCGACACGCGTCGGACATGGGGCATCTCGCATGCGAGGTGACGTGGCCAAACTCCAGCTATGCGAAATTCCTCGGTTTTAGCATTTTTCTCGATTTTTGTGTCCCAAACTTCAAAAATCCATAACTTCCGCATACGGGCTCCATTTTTGACGTTCTTTATACGCACGCGTAGGCGGGAATATACTCTACACCTTTCGTTTAAACTCCGTCGGCTAATTTTGAGTTTATTTTTATTATTATTATTTTTAACAGACCGGGACAGGAAAATCCGTTAAAAATTCATAACTTCTTCATCCGACGTCCATTGTCGTCAGTCTTTTTACCGTTGTACTACTATTGATGAGACTTTTGATTCTCGTTTAGGTTGCGTCGGCTAAAAATCACTCGATCGTTATTTCGAGTTTTTAGTTGTCTACTGTTATTCCGAAACTTTAGAAAAATCATAACTTCCTCATACGAAGTCAGATTTGGAAGTTCTTTTTATAAAAATTCTCGGTTTAACGAATACTATGACTTTCGTTTAGATCACCAAGGCTAAAAAGTATTTTATCAAAAACTCACTTTTTACGTCATTCGGTGTCGTGCCGGTTTTGTTGCGGATCTTCGATTGGTCATAACTTCTTCGTTATAACTCGGATTTCGATGAGGTTTTCGCCTAAATGTTTCTAACGAAATTATCTACAAATTTCAATAATAAAATTCTACTTATTTCAAATTTTATATTTTCGTTAAATTTCAACATTTGTCTTCTGATTGGAATCTCATAAGACTTCCAATATTTTCCGAGTGATTCTAAACATAGTTTTACTTCATTTCTAGTAAAAACTATCTGTTAGAACTCAATACTCATAATTATATAATATTTCATAATATTATTCACTTTTAAAATTAAATAACACGATAATTGAACGTGTATGTTACAAATACCTCCTCCTTTTGAGGATTTTGTCCCCAAAATCACATCGATATAAATAACTGGGGATATTTCGCTCTTATTTTATTCTTATTTTCCCAATTATAATTTAGGCCTCGATGGGGTTTCCACTTGACGTGCACCAACTCTAAGACATATGCACAAAGCATATCTTCTACCGTTTGGATTGTTCTCTCCGTCTGACCATCTCCTTCTTCAATTCTCTAACTGAAATTTTGTCACTACACGAGACATGGTTCTCTGAACCAATCAATTCACTTCGCAGATCTATATTAGTCGGACTAGATTCTTTACAACCATTAAGGTCTGGACGAAAATCATCTTCTTAGTCATCACCAAAACGAAGGTAATGACATACTCGAACCAAAACGGATCGATTACTAGCTTCTTGGTAACTTTGTGACTTTCCTTGATCCAAGTGTGAGTCATGTGCTTCCGGTAGTAAAGGCCTCTACTACCATTCACACCTACTCATACTCGTTCCAAGAATTGTCTCGCAGTCCCTAAGTCAACATACCAAGAATTTTACAAAGGAACATATCACACATGAATATGTTCAAACAAATAATTTCTTCTAGACTCAATTAAGGACTTCGCGTTTCTATCAAACATATCTTGGATTTCTTAAATTCATCTTCTAGAATTCTTTTATGCATAAGCTCGATCTAGCATATCCTAATATTTTTCCTAAGTCGAAAGGAATTTCACTTCCAGACCAAGGTCGGCAACAGACCTTAAACTTTCTCAAGTAATCGCAATATAAGTAAGCAACCTAAGGCATGCTATATCCATTTATCATTTAGCACCTATTAGAATATAAGGCATATCTCCTCTAATATTCTAGTGCTTGTGTTCATTTAGGTATTCAACCTAAAATATACTAGCCACACATCGTACCATCATCCCGTAGAAATCCATGTTTAAGTCTAGAAATTCTCAAAATTCCTAGTTCACTTAAACTAATTCTCTAAAAATTTTGAAGTAACTTAATATTTTAAAATACTAGGGTTTATCACTACCCAATACCCCACTTAAATCTTTCCTATGGTTTGTATCCATATACTTACAAATGCTCCGTTCATATATTGAACGTTAGACAGTTTAAGTATAAATACCAATCCGTGATATTTAGTTCGCTTAAACTAGTGCTCTGATACCATGATTGAAAGACCCACACTTTCATATTTGACAATTGTTACTCCAAAACATGCTACATGCATATTCACAAATAATATTTTACATTGATAACTTGTTTACATAAGACTAAATACAAACCGACTATTACAAAGTGTTATAAATTACATAACTTCCCAGGATACTATAATTTATACATACATGAGTACAAAATACAATAGTTTCAAACTATTCAAAATCTTCCAACAATATACGATTATATTGGTTACTTATCTCCTGCAATTTTTTAAACATTGAGAGGGGTAAGCGGTGACACTTAGTGAGTTCAATAATAGATACAATATAACGTTATGCCATATATATACTTCAATATGGCAGAAGCAAAGAGGAACAAGGAACAGCAAGGCATATGTGAATCATGTGACAAGCTTTCCATATCAAATCAATGAGACATAAGAATTTCAATACTTGATATACATCAATAACGCTTCGGCCCAAATGGCATAGAAGATATACAATTTCTGATTAAACATTTTTGGTAGATTTTAGGCTTTCAGCCATGTCTAACCTTCTGCCAATGCCATAGAATAGAAGTCATTCTCTTACGAGACATGCTCTACATGGCCAGAGGCTACATACCAATACCACTGTGAATCTATGTCCTTTCACTGATCACATGGCCAAAGGTATAGCTTTGCTGTCATAAATAGCGGAAATAATAACAACGGAAAAGCACATAGCACATATAACACATAACATACAATTGTTCCTATATATTGAACTCATCGTGAATTAATCGGGGGTTAAAATAGTAATTTGTGCAGCACTTCGTTATAATAGATAGCTTTCTTCGCTGAAAACCCGGAGCTTTATTGAAAACCGGGCCCTGCGAGGGTTGAGCTTCAAACCGAAAAGATAAATTTCTCGGGCACTTCGGAACATATTTCGGGTGTTGGATATGATCCCGGGGCTTCGGGGGATTAAAAGTGGCTTAAAATATGGCTTAAGGTGTAAAAAGTGAGAATTTTCCAACCAAAACCGGGAGATCTCGCAACCCTTCTATTTATAGGGGCGAGGCTCGGATCTTCGGCCGAAGGCGGAAGACACCCGGCAGCAGCAGCGAAGGCCAGGTGATGGTGCGAGGTGAGGACACGCGTTGGATGCGAGGGCTCGCCACCGAAGCCACACGCGTGATCAGCTGATTGGACCAAACCTCGGACTCGAGAAGAATGCAAAACGCGTCGGACACGGGGCATCTCGCATGCGAGGTGACGTGGCCGAACTCCAGCCATACGAAATTCCTCGGTTTTAGCATTTTTCTCGATTTTTGTGTCCCAAACTTCAAAAATTCATAACTTTCGCATACGGGCTCCGTTTTTAACGTTCTTTATATGCACGCGTAGGCGGAAATATATTCTACAGCTTTCGTTTAGACTCCATTGGCTAATATTGACTTTATTATTAATATTATTATTTTTAACAGACCGGGACAGGAAAATCCGTTAAAAATTCATAACTTCTTCATCCGACGTCCATTGTCGTCAGTCTTTTTACCGTTGTACTACTATTGACGAGACCTTCGATTCTCGTTTAGGTTGCGTCGGCTAAAAATCATTAGATATTTATTTCGAGTTTTTAGCTGTCTACTGCTATTCCGAAACTTTAGAAAAATCATAACTTTCTCATACGAAGTCAGATTTGGAAGTTCTTTTTATGAAAATTATCGGTTTAACGAATACTACGACTTTCATTTAGATCATCAAGGCTAAAAAGTAGTTTATCAAAAACTCACTTTTTACGTCATTCGGTGTCGTGTCGGTTTTGTTGCGGATATTTGATTGGTCATAACTTCTTCGTTATAACTCGGATTTTGATGAGGTTTTCACCTAAATGTTTCTAACGAAATTATCTACAACTTTCAATAATAAAGTTCTACTTATTTCAAATTTTATATTTTCGTTAAATTTCAACATTTGTCTTTTGATTGGAATCTCATAAGACTTCCAATATTTTCCGAGTGATTCTAAACATAGTTTTACTTCATTTCTAGTAAAAACTATCCGTTAGAACTCAATACTCATAATTATATAATATTTCATAATATTATTCACTTTTAAAATTACATAACACGATAACCGAACGTGTATGTTACACTCCCTCCCCCTAAGGCCCAAATCCATAAAAAGCCTAAAAAGGCATCCAAGCCCAACTATAAGGCCTCTAAGGCCCAATATGGCCCAAGAACCCCCAGCATGGCCTTCAGCCCAAAAAATGACCTGCTACAATCAGGTGGGCCCGAGGCCTAACTTAAACAAGTCCATGCATTCGCTCAGCATATGTTGAAGCCTCTGTGATCCGAATTTCGAGCCAGTACGCCCAGCGTACTAGACTAGGGTCAAGAACCGCCAATCTTCCGAAGGCCATAACTTCTTCATTCTAAGTCTGATTTCGTAATTCTTTATATCCGCATGAGCTAATTTAGGCCAATGAAGTACCTTCTTTGTCTGATGCCTAAATCGGACTTAGAATGAAGAAGTTATGGCCTTCGGAAGATTGGCGGTTCTTGACCCTATCCGAGTACGTTGGGCGTACGCTCGGAGTACGTCGGGCGTACTGGCTCGACATTCGGATCGTAGAGGCTTCAACATATGTTGGGCGTATGTATGGACTTGTTTAAGTTAGGCCTCGGGCCCACCTGATTGTAGCATATTATTTTTTGGGCTTAAGGTCATGTTGGGGTTCTTGGGCCATATTGGGCCTTAGAGGCCTTGTAGTTAGGCTTGGATGCCTTTTGGGCTTTTTATAAATTTGGGCCTTAGGGGGAGGGAGGCCCATTGAGGCAGGGGTAAAGGAGCCCTTTTTTGCCTTCCGTCAAGAATTAGGGTTTTGGACTTGAGTTCGAGATCATCACTTTAGAAGAAGAAGAGCAATCATAGGAGAAGAAGAAGTCATTCGTTCATGAAGAAACCCTAAATCGATATTTAAAGGAGGAATATATCATTTATTGTTTTGTCAATAATTATTATGCTATGTCATAATAGTTAAGCCAAGTCATCATTTAACTTGTAAGAGCCAGTTACCGGTGGGTAATATTTGAATAAAACATATAGTTTGTTGGTGTTTTTTGTACATACCAAACTTGGATGGTATTTTTTGAATGATTTTGAAACATAGTTACCCCTTTGAGTCATTTCCTCTTGTTTTTTTTCCTTTACTTATTTTTTACCGGTAATTGTCGGTTACCACAAGGTCAAATTTGAACAAAGAATGTACTTTGTTGGCGTTTTTTGTACAAATGTTTTACTTGGATGGTGTTTTTTGGACACACCAAACTTGAATGGTATTTTTTAAACGATTTTGAAACATAATTACCCATATAAGTCATTTTCCATATATATATATATATATATATATATATATATATATATATATATATATATATATATATATATATATATATATATATATATATAATTGTTAACTCGATATTTAAGTGATATCTCGATCTTCAAATTAAGTGGTTATAAGTTATAATTGATTCTTTTTATTGTTTATTTATTTATTTATAATAAAAGTTCTTTTACTCTGCATATAAACATATGATTGAGGTTTAAATCGAATTCAACTTAGATCAAGTTTGTATACATGATGTGTGAATTTTAATATGTTCAAAATTAAAGGTGAAAAATTAAGTTGAATCTCAGCTATAAGGCCCCAAACTCAGTTGGGACGTGTTCGGCAAAAATAGTTGATAGCGGGTGGCGGGTAGCTTGTAGCAGGTAGCGTTTTGTTAAACGCTGCGTAAAGTAGCATTTGAATTTGGAGCGCTTTGTTTAAACTAAACGCTAGAAGTTTGTAGTGTCAAACGAGGCTTTCTGTTCAAAATGAAGTGTTTTGTCAAACGCTAGAAACTAGAAGCTCTCAAACGTTCCGTGTCAAAACCGGATATCCAAAAATTTGGATAATGAATTATTACTATCTGAATCCGTATTCGAAAATTCGGATATCCGAATTTTCGGATACGCATTTGATACCATATTCGGATATCCAAAAATTTTGGATTTTTTTATCAAATATCAATCCATTTGAAACAACCAATTCTAACATGTATTAACTTTTTAATTGTTTATAAGATGCATTCAAACTCTACAATTACACATTCAAAACAAATAACACGTTGAGTCATCAACTATTTAACATTAAACAATCATTTGACTCAACTATTTAACATTAAACAATCATTGCTCCAGTAATCCTAAAAAAGCAACAAAAAAAAAATCATTTTTAATATCCATATAAATAAAACATAACCAACTCTAAATATCTAAATAAACTATAATTTTTAGTTTTAATAGTACAATGATCATAAAGATCGCTTTTGAATTCAATCTCATTGATTCACGCTTCATAGTTCTGTACATTCCTTTAGCTATATTTCTTTGTTTCAAGTTATTTATATTGATACACATGCTACGTATTTAACATATTAGTATATATGAACAAGTTTGCTTCTTCAAAACAATGATATCTATTTTAAAATAAAAACAAAACTTCATATATTCAATATTAGAAGTAAACCAATTTATTATATAAAGGCCCCGTTTGATAGTTGCTGACTGAGAAAGTGTTGATCGAGAAAGTTTTGTCTGGGTAAGAAAATCCTGACTGAAGAAATCATGTTGGTTGATTGTACATCTGACTGAATGTGCTGACTGATGAAAAATAACCATTTTACCCTGTTGTTGTATATAGTGATAGATGACGTTACTGAATAATTATAAAAACATACAGATTGTCATAGAAATTGTAAATTACACATAAGTCATTTAGAAATCCAAATAAAAATTCTCATACAAAATGTAAATTAAACATAAATCATTTAATATCCAAATAAAAACATAATGAAATTTAAAATAACATAATAATTTAACGTAAAGTAGGTGAAAGTAGTTGATTTGCAATCCGATCATGCAAAACACGCATATATTGAATGGCTTCTGGACCCTATTATTTGTCTTGTATGCTTTCTCTATCAATTCCCCCACTAGGGATGTCAAAAAGTCTTGTGGGACCCCGTTCCCGTGGGGGGCCCATCCCGTTTGGGGGTATTTACTAAAAACATTGTGGGCGGGGACGGGGGCGGGAGCAAGGTTAACCCCCGTTTCAATTTTGGGGGCGGGGGCGGGGGTGGGCAATACTGTCCCGAAACCCCCATGGGGACCCTGTTAATAAATTATACATATATTTACATATATTAATTATATAAATATAATAAATAATAACATGATTTTGAGCTTCCAAAATTCAACAAAAACATGTTTTTAAGTTGTTAGTATAATGTTTTTAAGTTGCTATAACTTTTTATTTTTAATATGTAAAATTCAGCTATAAATAACTTTTTGTTACCTAAAAAAAATTTCTTCTAGCCCAAACAATAGCTTCTTTTAGCCCAAAAAATGAAGCCTAAAATCAATCGGGGGCGGGGGAATAAGGGTGATTTCGGGGGCGGGGGCGGCGGTTGGAAAGCTGGTCATTTCGGGGGTGGGGTCGGGGACGGGGGAACGGGGAAATTTTGGGGGCGGGGGCGGGGGATGCACTCCCCGTCCCGTTGACATCCCTATCCCCCACCTTGTACGTTAGGAGTAACCATAGTGTTCTCCTCAAAATTTGTAAACAAGTCATCTTGTATATTGTATTTTCTTATAAAATTATGGACCGCGACACAAGCAATGAATATGTCTCTTTGCACTGTAAAATGATAAGAAGCCATTTGTTTTAAGATTGGGAATCTCGCCTTCAATACACCATAAGCACGCTCAATAACATTTCTAAGTTGTGCACGAGCATAATTGAACCTTTCTTCTCTAGTTAAAGGTCTGCCTCTTCGAAAATCGGCTAACCAATACCTAGTATTGCGGTATGGAGCCATAAACCCACGAGTGTTTGTATATGCGGCATCACAAAGGTAATATTTATCTACAAATGAGTGTGACACATATTATATAAAGAAGATAGATAATAAAAGTTATATAATTATTACAAACTTGGTGGAGGAAATGGAAATCTAGAAGTCGAATTGAATGCAACTTCTTTCAAAACTCTTGAATCATGTGCTATACCCTCCCATCCGGCCCAAACAAAGGTGAATATCATATCAAAATCACAAATTCCTATTACATTTTGAAAACATTCTCCTTTTCTTCTTCCCCTATAACGAGTTTGTTGATCAACGGGTACAATCGCATGTACAAGAGTTCCATCTAATGCACCTATTGCTCCAGAAAAAATCTCTTTTAACCGCCTATGTTGTTCCGAGTTATATCTTGTTGGATTAGCAGCTGTTGGTACTATAATTTCTTTTGCAAAACACATCATTGCAGTTAGGACCTCGTGAAAACATTGATGAATTGTTTGTGTGGAGTGATGAAATCTTCCCTTAACCGCGCGAAAACGCTCATTATGTCCTATAACATGTAAGAACATAGCCATCTTCTGTTCAATGTTCATTGTCCTACTAGCTTGCAACCAATTTTTTTGGGTAAAATGATTGCATAATAACGCAAATGCCTTTTGTGTAAGACGCATCATATCGTAACATTGTATAGGGTCTCTGTACATCAAATCTTGCGTATACGCATACCCGCTTGAATTGTTATCTCTAATTCTATGAATTCTGATTAGCCTGCGCCGGTTTAACCTCAACCAATAAATCACAAGTAAAAGAAAAGCTGCAACTTCATCATCAGAAACCATACTTGACCTGTTACAAACAATTAGGTAACGTGCTAAATTAAAAAAAAAAATCATGCACCAAAAAAACTAGTGAACATCATCCAAAGTAATATAACAAAAAACTAGTAACTTAAAAAAGTCATACTTAATATCCAATAACATATCATCCAAAGTAACAAAAGTCATATAACAAAAAACTAGTAAACATCATCCAAAGTAACATCCAAAAAAGTCACCAAACATATCATCCAAACGTCATGCAAATAACAAAAAGCCATGCAACAAAAAACTAGTAAACATCATCAAAGGTAACCATACTTCCTACCCGCAGCCATCACCCACGACTCACAACTAGTATGCGAAAGTGGTAACCAAACTTTCCTAACATCGGCACTTTCACCAAATAGAAAAAGAGCGGTCTTGTGTCTTTCATCTTCTTCTCCCCATTCCATTTTGTTCAATTTCTCCATACATGCATCAACATCCTTATTCATTTCACTATTTTCAATTCTTTCGTTTTTTCCACTAATGACCTTGCAAGCTTGACAATCTTCTCCTCAACTTCTAATGCCATTGCATCTCTTTTTTTTCCACCAACTCTTTTGTTTCCACCAACTTCATTATTTTTTGAACGCCCCGAAGATTCTTCACTTGCACCTACATGTTTTGTTGAGGTTTACATTGGAACATCATCATCAAAATCATGGGCACTAAATTCTTCTACAGGACGAGGGAGTGTAGAAGATGGCCCCCAACTTTGAAAGCCGGTTGAGGTCGAGCCTTCAAATAGTTGGGTGCAAAGATCAGGGAACAGCAGGGGTTTAGTTTTCAATGGCAACACGAACTTGTTCAACTGTTTACAATTTTTATAAATATTAGTATTTGTTATAAAAATAATCATACTAGTATTTTTTATAAAAAATATTACCTTCCCCTCTTCCTTCCATTGTTCATCGGTCAGATTAAATTTATTTTTTATAGGATCATATATATTTCCGGTTTTGTTTTTCAGTTTCACCCAAGCAACATATTTTGATTTGTAGTAGTCAAAGTGGTTTCTCATTTGCTTCTGATCAACCTCTTTACCGTGTTCGTTTATCAATTTTTCGCGTATTGTCTTCCATGAACTTGCCTTAAGCCCAGAACCCTCACGACCATTAGTGGTTAGTTCATGTATACATGCATCAAGAAACGTTTTGTCCTCACTCTCGTTCCAAACCAACATCATAAAACATTAATAATTAAAGTAATTTATCATAACTTTTATCAAGATACATAAATCAATTTTATACCAATATTCAAGTAATTCAAATCATGACAAAGGTATAAACCAACATCCTAAAACATAAATATTTAAACTAGTTTATCATAACTTTTATCAAGATGAAGATAAACACCGAAATTGCTTCCAATTCACAAAAAAATAACAAGCTAACAATTAAGGTCAGTTGTATCAACATATACCTAAACAATTTCATAACATTTGGATTTTGATTTCATAATAAAATAAACATAATTTCTGATTTTATAGCTTATAAACAAAAAAGAACTTCAAATTTCATATCATATACACAAAGAACTTCAAATTTCAAATTTTATACACAAAGAACTGCAAAAAAGAACTTCTAATTCTCATACATTTTCAGTATTCATAATATTAGAACAAAAATATATTTTGATTTCATATCTTATACACAAAGAACTTCAAATTTCATAACACCAAAGCATAAAATATGATGATAGAATCCCATTAACAGAACAATAGAATCTCATTCCTTCATAACACCAAAGCATAAATGGATACTGATTTTATAGGTTATACATACATATTTTCTGATTTAATAAATCATTAACAGAACAATAGAAGAATGGCTTTACCTGTTTGATGATCTTCTGTCCGACTGGCGAGATGGGGCGATATGGCGGCTAGATGGTGGCGACCGGGGATGAGGCAATATCTGGTTGTCGATGAGGCAATATCCGGCTGCGTTTTTTTGGGTATGCGGATCTGTGTTTTTAGGTCACGATGGAAGAGAACTAACGAGGGAAAAAGAAGAAAGAGGGAGAGGTAGAAGTGTCTTATTTCCAGTCAGCAATGGGTATCAATCTGAATGGGTAAGAAATTTGGGCCAGCCTATCTTGCTAAGAAATCACAAATCAAACAACAATTGTATGACCGAGTCAGCCCAATTCGC
This sequence comes from Lactuca virosa, assembly GCF_052849685.1. Lineage (NCBI taxonomy): Eukaryota > Viridiplantae > Streptophyta > Magnoliopsida > Asterales > Asteraceae > Lactuca > Lactuca virosa. The sequence continues at coordinate 167,492,425 of NC_136429.1, forward strand.
TGACTCGACCCAGTCAGATGGGTTTCAAACACACCCTTAGTTTCTTTTTGAATAATAAAAAAATATTAAAAAATAATAAAATCCAAATTTTCAGATATCGGATATACGAAATATCCGAAATTTTAGAAAATGTATCCGAATCCGAAAACACCAGATATCCGAATTTTGGATATCCGACGAATTTCGGATATCCGAAAATCCGGATGTAACACTTGAATCTTGGTATGTTTCATTATTTCCCTTTGTTATTTTTATAAGTTGTATTTTGGTCCTTGTGTAGTACATGGGGCGTACCACATGGTATGCTTAGCGTACAAGCTGTGAAGCGAGTACGCGGGGCGTAAGACATGGTACACTTAGCTTACTAATGCGAGGTGGGATCGAGACTCTGAACACGTACACGGGGCGTACGCATATGTACGCGAGGCGTACGTTCCATTTAGTGAAACCCTAATTTATGGGGTTGGACACTATATAATCTCACTTATGGCTCATGTTACCCTCATTTCTCATCCTCCACTGACCTTATAGCCTCATTTTCGAAACCCTATACCTTTCCTTTGTGTTTTTGAGCTCATTGTGTGCTTCTTCATGTGTTTTGGTCCATTATCAAGAAGAATGAGTTTGGTGCAAGGTTGTTGATCAAGGAATAGCTTGTGGATCCTGATTCTCTACTCCATTTCCAACTTGTTTGAGGTAAAAAGCTATGATCTTGTTCATTAGAAGCTTAGATCTAGTTTATATGATTTATGGACCTTTTTGGCCCCTTGAATGAGATCTAGTGGTTCGACACCACTCTAGGAGCTATGAGTTGCCACTCTTAATGTTTCTGAGGTTCAAAGTCCATAAAGTTGGCACCTTTAGGGTTTAGAATCACCCATTCATGAGATTATGTCCATTTAGTGAAAGTAAAGTGTTATTTCTTGAAGTTGGGTCCTTTTGGGGGCATGCAAAGTCACCAAGTCAGTGACTTTATGGTTCTAGACGCTTATTAGGGGTTAGATCTGTGGTTTGGACTTCTGGTCTTAACCATTAAGTGCTTAAAGTGGATTTTTGCTTAATGGGTGAGTACGCTGGGCGTACAAGTTTGTATGTGCGGCGTACAAGCCATTTAGCGTGTACGCTTAGCGTACAGCTGAGTACGCCCCGCGTACTCAGTTTGTTAAGTTTTGTGTTTTGGGCTTCGAGGTTGGGCCTTCCTTTTGGGCCTAAGGGATTGGGTTCTTGTTGGGCCCTCTGAGTGCAAGTGTTTTTTACTAGAAGAATGGGTGGGCTTTAGGGTAAGGCCCATGTAAGGGTTTGGGCCCAATTTGGAAATTTGGGCCAAGTATGGGCCTCGAACGGTTAGTTGGATTTTGGGCCTTTTGGATTATAGGTTTGGGCCTAAGTATTGGTCCAAACTAGGTAAGGGGTAAAATGGTCTTTTAAAACTTAGTATGTATTGATGGTTATAGACTGGAACCCAATTGTTAATTGGATGTTATTTGTTTTGATAGCTCGAGGATTCGTCGGACAACAGCCAGAGATTCAGTCGTGTGATTCAGCAGTCGAGGTGAGTTTCCTCACTAGGTTTAGTGGGTCAAAGGCACCAATGTCATCCCTTGTTATTTATGTTAGGATGCTAGGAGTCTGCGTGATCCTTGCATTTGATATGTGTTGCTATGTATACTGGGCGGGGCTCGATGTCGGGCGAGGCCCAATGACTGTATCGTATGCTATTGCTTATGATCATTGCATGTGTTAGTATGATTATGTGATATATGTATATGTGTATAGTGGGCAGTGCCCGATGTCAGGCGGGGCCCAAGAATAATAGATATGTATACCGAGCGGGGATCGAAGTCGGGCGGGGCCTGAAGCCGAGTGGGACTCGATATCGGGCGGGGGCCCAGTATGTGGTTTATTATGTATGGTATTGGGTAGTTTGGGGAACTCACTAAGTTTTGTGCTTACGGTTTTCAGTTTATGTTTCAGGTACTTCTGGTTCCAAGGGGAATAGCTCGGGATGACTGCATTGCACACACCACATAGTTTCGCTTTTGTGATTACTCTGATTTGAGATGATGTTTGATACACTTATTTTATTTGGATTGTATTGATGATGTCTTTGGAATATTGTTTTTATTAAATTAAAAATGAAATTTTTGGGTCATATTTTTGGGACGTTACACCGGATATCCGAAATTTCGGATAATTTTATATCGTATTTTGGGATGTGGATATTTTTAAACACCCCTACCCTTGATTACAATTCATTGTTAAATGAGGTTAAAGTTGCAATCCCAATGAGTTTACTATATTTACTACAAGTGGTTCTCGAATTCCTTTTTCGCAAGCTCTTGGCCTTTTATGAAAACATATTTGATTGATATTTTTATTTGTAATGTCTTGATCGTAATTGTAATTCTCTTATAGAGTTAAAAAGTAGACAAATACTTAAATTATTAATTTTAAATAAAATAATGGTTATCTTCATGATTGATTGTCTATGTTTTTTTAATGTTATATATTTTTGTACATCATGATCATTTTATCATTAATTTAGACATCAAGAAATGTTGCTCATATCTTCAAACCATTTTATAAAATTATATAGTCACAGACAAAACATCTAATTATCTTTTAAAATAACTGCTTGCAGCTACATGATTAATATTATATTTTTTTACTTTTCAATGTTGTTTTACTTTGTGAACCGTATAGTACACGGGTTATAAACCAGTAATAATATAAAACAAACAAAACACAAGAAAATATGACATATGTATTTAAGTGCAAACAAATGTTAATTTGGATTCTATTTTATTTTTTTTGGAAAATATGAATAGTTGCTATATCTAATTTACCTTGATATTGAAAACGATCCATTTTTCAAAACCGTTCCTAAAATCCCCTCATAAGTAATTGGTAGGATTGATTGTTGGGAAATTGAGTAATTTAACCCTTATAAACGTGGTTTTTAATCAAAATAACCACTTTCAGATTATTATTTTTTTGTAAAAATGACCACATACTCCGGAATATCATATTATGGAGCGCATAATTTCGTTCTGGACTTGGGATCCAGAATACGATATTCCGGAGTATTTATGATGTTTTTACGAAGTTGGTGTTGGTTGCTGGTATTTTGGTCTGGAATCTGACATTATGTACGTTCCGGATTGATAAAGAGTATTCTGGACTATAATACAGAACGGTCGTACATTCCGGAGTGATATTTCGGAGATCTAGAATTAGGGTATTTGTCTTGTTTTGTTCCATATATGGCGTATATTTGTGTGTATAACATATTTGTGTGTTTGATGCTTTCCATATATGAGTATGTATACGAGATTTTTTTCGAGTGTCGGTTTCTAGTGGAGGGAAATGTATAACGCCCCAATTCTCATGTATTGATTTATGGCTATAAATTCTCATGATTTCAAAGTCTACTCGACGAGTTGGTTGCCGGACTCGTTGAGTAGCAGCGGGTTGGTCCACGTGTTTAAGTGACCTACTCGCCGAGTCCAAGAAGGGACTCGACGAGTAGGAGCTGGAGGATGAAACCCTAATTTCTGGGGTTTTGCACCCTATTTAAAGGGTCATTGCCCTCCCCTTACAGCCTCTTGATATTCCATAAACCCTAACTCGTGTGAGTGTACTCCATTTGTGTGTCTTAAGCTTTGAAGAAGGATTTTGGTGAGAAAAGCTTGGGGAACAAGTGATTAAAAGCAATGAACATGTGGGAATCACAAATCTACCTCAGTTGGCATCCCTTGGAAGGTATTAAGCCGATATCTTAACCTCATTTCATTCTAGATCTCTTTTGGGTGGATTTTAGGGCTTTTCTATCATATTAAGAAGCATTTCTTGTGTTTGAGCTAAGATCTGAAATTGTAACTTCAGATCTGGACCCTCTTGGGTCTCTAAGTCCATAAAGCTTCCAGCTTTTGCAAGAATGAGACTCTCCTAAGGTGTAAAACTCCATTGCAAGCTTGGATTTGTCATTTTGAGTCTCTAGAGCCTTGCATGCACGTAAAGTTTGCAACTTTACGTGATAAACATGCCTTGGGGATTTGGATCTGCAATATGGAACCTTAGCATGGCTTAAAAATCATATGTTTGGATAAAAGCCTGAAGGGACTCGGCGAGTTGCATGGTCCACTCGGCGAGTCCGATGAAGATTGTCGTAGACTCGGCGAGTCAGTAGAGTGACTCGGCGAGTCAGCTAGGGTTTTCCCAACCTTTAGACACGCGTGAACTTGGCGAGTTGCAAGGGTAACTCGACGAGTTGGCCAAGGAGTTCATGGCCACCAACATTAGGAACTCGACGAGTCACTCAAGTGACTCGACGAGTCGAAGAGTTATGCAGGAACTCGGCGAGTGGCTGGTTGTACTCGACGAGTTCAGGTCAACATGGACTGTTGACTTTGACAGTTGACTTTGATTTTGACCAAGGGTCGACTATTGGACTTCTGGGGCGTTTTCGGAATTTATGAACATGGTTTGATGGTAACTATAGGTGGTGGAGTTCGTGTCGGTGATCCGAGAGGTTGAGCTTATCTTTTGAGTCGGCAGTTGCGAGGTGAGTTATCCTCACTATATCAAAAGGGTCTAAGGCACCAAGGCCGGCCCTTTATGGATTTGTATCCGGATTATGGCATGATATGTTATTGATTACATCCTGGTAGTTAGGATGGTGATATTCTTATGCTTAGTGACGTGGTTAGGTCAGTGTCCTGGTTATAGGATGATGTTATTGTTGGAGATAGTGTCTAACTCCATAACTATATTTGGTATGTACTTGACCCGACCCGGCATGGTCCATTTGGGTTGCACTTCACCCGAACAATTTACGGATAATCTTTTGAGAATAGTATAAGTTATGATTTATTAATATATTATAAGTTCTAATATATTAATATAAAATCATATTATTTAATTAGTGTTGATCTATAATTAATTTAGAATTAATTTAGAGATCAAAAGTATGACTAATTAAATATGGGCTCTTGTATTTATATAGTGTGGGCTAATGCTTATTTGGAATGGGCTAGGCTTGCATGGAAAGTCCATGGATACTCCATGGAGCTTTAACCCATGGATCTCATGGAAATGAAAAAACATGGGTATTAGGGTTTACATGGATGTAACCCTAATCCACCACACTATATCAAGGAGGCTTTGGTTCTTGAAATTGCACTAGTTGATGTGAGTAAACTAAGAGGGCCGATTTCAAGAAGGTTGTGACTATTCTCTCAAGTTTCCAAGTTTGTGGTGATTTGTGACTTCCATTTGAGGCACCCACATTATTGGTGCTAGGCTCTCAAACTCCAAGCAATCAACTACTACTACAAGGTAAGTACTTCTACTAGTTTTATTTGATTCAAGTACCCCATGCCATGCTAGTTAGGATAAGAACCTTGGAAAAATAATTATTTGCATGTATCTTAGTCAAACATACATCCAAGGTTTCTAGGGTTGCATGTACACCATAGGAGTGTTAGAATGCAGAAAACCCATCAGTGGTATCAGAGTCTGGTTTGTTTATTTGATACTTGATGCAAAAAAAAAAAAAAAAAAAAAAAAAAAAATTGAAAATCGAAGTTTTGTTCAAAAGCTCGTATCAAAATTTCAAGTTTTGTATATGTTTTTACGATTCTTGAAATTTTTGATATGAACATTCATAAACATATGAGTTTAGAAGATCATAGAAATTATGTGCTAATAATTGATTAGATTAATTCTTGATCTTTATGTGTTTTAATGGAGTTCATAACTAGTTCTTAAGTTATGGATAACCACAAGTCACATTTATAAATAACCATTAAAAGAACACATAGGTTACAAAAAAAATGAAGAGTCTTCATTTTTAATAACCATTAACTCATAAGTTATGAGAAATGAAAAGTTTTGAAAGTTTACAAAACTTGCCCTCAAGTTTTGGACCATGTAAAGTCATATTAAAAACTTTAGTTCCAATCCCTATAATTTTAAAAGTTAAAATTCAACCCTTATACTTTATAATATTATAAGTTTAATAATATTTATATATGTATAAGATCAAGTCGTCTTACCGCTAGTACGCCTCATTCACGAAGCCGGTCTATAAGGGGGGTATAAGGTTGTTGTCTATAAAATAGCAACTTAATGGGTGTCCACTCTCACCCACCGCTTCCTTGATCGGTGGAGGGTCGTTAGCCGAACGGGTAGGACAAGGACTTATAAATTCTCATTAAAAGTATAATGATAATACTAAAGTAACTAAACTTTATTGAATTCTCAATCTTAGTTATTTTAGGAAAATGTGAATAAGGTGCTAATCCATGAAATTATACTTTACACTTTGTTTAAGTCGTTAGTGGAGCGTGTGTGGTTAACCGGCACACTAACTTGAACTTAACAAGGTAGGTAAAGGGTGACTTAATGTTTATCATAGTATCGATGGAGCGTGTGTGGTTAACCGGCACATCGATTGAGGGGTAATACATTAAGGGTACCAAGTAATTTGCATGGTTACTTCACACCTTGTTTTGTGATCCTCGGCATCCCAGTCACAAAACTTGAAGGGCACACTCGAGATTGAAACATGTCATTGAAGAAAGTTCAATGAATCTCAAAGAATCTAGGAGTTTCTAAACCAATTAAAACCTAATTAAATATTTCGTTTTTCATGGTGGAAATTGGTGAATCGTCATTCACCTACCTTCAAATATCTTATAGCTTAGATTACGGCATCCCTCTTCTAAGTTATAAAATATTGTGTTGGGTCCTAGCCTCAATATTACATTTGGGTGTTTTGTTAAGGACTATCTCTATATCTAATCTAATCTATTCCCTCTTCTTTTCAGATGTCTTCCAATAAATATGCTTCTAGCTCAAACCCTACTAGCTCCTTCTCTCTCATGAATCTCTGTGGGAGAGTCATCTTTGATGGGTCCAACTTTACAGATTGGATCAGAAACATCAGGATGGTCACTCGGTATGAGAACAAAGAATATGTTCTCGACAAGGAGCTGAAGGTACCCGAGCCAACTACTACTCTTGAAGAGCTTGCTGAATATGAGGTACATGAAAGAGATGCTACAAAAGTGGCATGCATCATGATGGCCACCATGACAGCCGAGCTCCAAAAGTCCTATGAGGACTATTATCCTTTTGAGATGCACCAGGACTTGATGGACCGCTACCATCAAAGTGCTCGTCAAGAGCGACATGAAATAATCTCCTCCATGATAACAACCCGAATGAAGGATGGTGAACCCATCACGGGCCACATGCAGAAAATGCAAAGGTATGTGGACCGTTTACTGAAGCTGAATGTGAACTTCCCTGAGGAGTTAGCAATAGACATCATTTTGCACTCCTTGCCATCGTGTTATGATCAATTCTGCATGACATATCACATGAACAAGGAAGAAGTCACCCTCAGCAAACTTCAAGGACTCTTGAAGACCGCCGAAAGTGGTCTAAAGGGTAAGTCGGTTGTTACTACTCCTACTCCTACTCCTACTCCAACTGCGGCTAATGTCTTGGCAATTGGGCATGGCAAAGGGAAGAAGAGAAAGAACCCTTCTAAGGATACCAAGGGTAAGACCCTTGAAGGCTCCTCTTCAAGCAAAACCAAGAAAGTTTTTGTCACTCCTTTTGCTAACCCTAATGAGGCTGAATGCTTCTATTGCCATGAAAAGTCGCACTGGAAGCGAAACTGCCCAAAGTACCAGCAAGATTTGAAGGATGGGAAAGTAAACCCAACCATGCAGGTATATACACTATATTGTCTAATAACTCACCTCATTCTAAGTCTTGGGTCCTTGATACAGGTTGTGGTATTCACATATGTTGTGATTTGCAGGGACTAAAAGGAAGTGAGAATGTGGAGCAGGGAAAGATAAACTTGATCATGGGAAACAGGAAAGCTTCACCTGTCACCAAGATAGGAGTTTATTCCTTAGTGCTAAATAGTGGGTTTACATTAGATTTGAATAAATGTTATTATTCGCCAGAAATGGCAAGAAATGTTATTTCCTTTCATGCATTGTATAAACAAGGTTTTACCTTTTATTTTGATAATAATAATGGTAGTATTGATGCTTTCTTTAATAATGTTCTTTATTTTAAAGCATTACCTTGTGATGGCGTGTATGAAACTGTATCTGTTGTAGATAATCTAGGAAATAATGTATTATGTATTAACTCTTCCACTAGCTTAGATAAAGCATTCTTATGGCATTGTCGTCTTGGACATGTAAGCAAGAAAGGCATATGCCAACTCCAAAAGGATGGAGTCTTGGAGTCATTTGACCTAAAGTCAGATGATAGTTGTGAATCTTGTTTGCTTGGTAAAATGACAAAGTCACCTTTTACTGGCACTTGTGCTAGGGGTGAAGGTTTGTTGGACCTCATACACACGGATGTGTGTGGACCCTTCAGAACCGCCACAAGAGATGTTAATCGGTTCTATGTGACTTTTACTGATGATTTTAGTAGATATGGATATGTCTACCTAATCAAGCATAAGTCTGAAACCTTTGAGAAATTGAAAGAGTTTAAGCAAGAAGTGGAGAATCAGTTGGGCTGGAACATTAAGATGCTTCGATCCGATCGTGGTGGTGAGTATCTTAGTACTGAGTTCCTTGACTATCTTAAGGAATGTGGGATTGTCTCACAATTGACACCTCCTAGGACACCACAATTGAATGGTGTAGCTGAGAGGCGCAATCGGACCTTGTTGGACACGGTTCGTTCCATGATGAGTCGAGCTTCGCTACCAATCTCATTTTGGGGGTATGCCTTAGAGACTGCCGCCCATATCCTTAATCTAGTCCCTACAAAGAAGGTTGCCAAAACACCTCACGAGGTGTGGACTGGAAAAGTTCCCAATCTAGACCACATCAAGATTTGGGGTTGCGAGGCTTTCGTGAGACGCGAGACTCACGATAAGCTCGAACCCCAAAGCGAAAGGTGTATTTTCATCGGCTACCCACAAAAATCCTTTGGTTACATCTTCTACAGACCCGGTGATAATATGGTCTTTGTAGCAAGAAGAGGATTCTTTCGAGAGAGAGAATTCATGAGCCAAGGAGACAGTGGGAGGCAAATTGACCTTGAGGAAATTCAAGAGTCAAGTGGTGAAGGAACCTCAAACCCTAGCCCTCAACCTGAGGAGGAAACTCCTGTTGAGCCGACTGAAGAATCTATACCTCTGAGGCGTTCCACCAGAGTTAGGAATGCACCTGAGCATTATTATGGTTTTCATATTACTGCAGAAGGTGAGAGACTTATCAGTGATAACACACTGGTAAATCTGGATGAACCTAACAGCTACACGGAAGCCATGGCAGGCCCTGAGGCTGCTAAATGGAAAGAGGCTATGGATAGCGAGATACAGTCCATGTATGACAATCAAGTTTGGAACTTGGTTGACAATGTACCTGATCGTAAGATAGTTGGGTGCAAATGGATCTTCAAGAAGAAGACCGACATGGATGGTAATGTACACACTTATAAGGAACGACTGGTTGCAAAGGGTTATTCTCAAACTCCGGGAGTTGATTATGATGAGACCTTTTCACCAGTGGCCAAGATTAAGTCTATTAGGGTTCTGTTAGCCATTGCTGCATTTCATGATTATGAAATATGGCAAATGGATGTCAAAATCGCTTTCCTTAATGGAAAGTTGGCTGAGGATGTTTACATGGTTCAGCCAGAGGGTTTTGTTAGTACAGAGTACCCCAGTAGAGTGTGTAAGCTCGAGAAATCCATTTATGGATTAAAATAGGCACCTCGCAGATGGAATCTTTGCTTTGATGAGAAAGTCAAAGAATTTGGCTTTTCAAGGAGTGAAGATGAATCTTGTGTCTATATCAAGGCTAGTGGGAGTATAGTCAGCTTTTTGGTACTGTATGTGAATGACATACTACTCATAGGAAATGACATCCCAACCCTGCAGGAAGTAAAGTCCTGGCTTGGGAAGTGTTTCGCTATGAAGGACCTTGGAGAAGCTGCCTATATCCTAGGGATAAGGATTTTGAGAAACAGGAGAAAAAGACTAATTGGACTTAGTCAAAGCACATATGTGGAAAAGGTTCAACATGCATAACTCCAAGAAAGGAGAGTTACCCATCCAGAGTAAAGCCAGATTAAGTAAGACACAAAGCCCTAGTACTGAGGCTGAGATAGCAGAAATGAGTCGAATACCTTATGCTTCGGCTGTAGGATCGATCATGTATGCTATGACGTGTACTCGACCTGATGTAGCCTTTGCTTTGATCATGGTTAGCAGGTATCAGGGGAACCCTGGCAAGGCACACTGGACTGCGGTAAAGAATATCCGCAAGTACCTACGGAGGACTAAGGACTGGGTCCTTACCCTCGGTGGCAGTGAGGACTTGAGAGTTGTAGGGTACAGTGATGCTAGCTTTCAGACTAACAGGGATAATTTCCGCTCTCAGTCGGGCTGGGTCTTTACTCTAAACGGAGGGACAATTACTTGGAAAAGTTCCAAGCAGGAGACAGTGGCTGATTCCACTTGTGAATCAGAGTATATAGCAGCAAGCGAGGCAGCAAAGGAGGCTATATGGCTAAAGAACTTCATCGGAGACCTTGGAGTTGTACCAGCTATAAAGAAGCCAATGGAGATTTTCTGTGACAGCAATAGTGCGGTTGCCTTAGCCAAGGAACCAAGAGATCATGGGAGATCCAGACACATTGATAGAAAATATCACTTCATCAGACATCGAATAGAAGAAGGAATCTTCGTGGCAAAGAGGGTATCATCGGATGAGAACCCAGCAGATCCCCTCACGAAGGGACTGACTCGGGCTAAGCATCTCCAGCATGCTCGGAGCATAGGGCTGAAGGATGATATTAGTTTTAGTAGTTAGATAATCCTGAAATTTGTAAAATGTAATTGACATTTGAAGATAAATAAAAGCTATTATTTATGAGTAAAGTGTTGTTATCTCTTGTCAATCGTTTACTATTATTTCTTTTTGCATGTTTTGACTTCCAGAATAATTATGTTATGGTTTATATCATGTTATTCAAACTCTCCACAGTCGGTCATATGTTGGGAGTAGATATGAATCAAGACTGTCATGGGTTGGCTTGTAGAGGTCTAAGATGTTAGACAAAGCGGGGCTACAGCACTCATGAGTGCTCATAAGTTCTGAGTATTGGATTCAACCCACGCTCACTTGTATCACTTCATGGAATTTATCTCGAGTGATCGTGAGACGGTAATATCATATAAGTCTTCAAACCTAGAGATATGATTTGTTGCCTATGAGCTGGTTATGCATTGATTGCACGAAAACGCATTGGTAACTCGATGTTATAAACCGTGCCTTTGTGTGTAGTTCAACAAGTAGTAGAGCAAACATATGAGTCGAATTTTATCTGTTCCTTCTAGGATTAGAAGCGATATCTGGACCCCTCGATGATTTTGTTTTGACCTATGTACCGGGCCCGGTCAGAACTAAATTGATGTGTTCAGTTAAGTTCTATGTCAAACAAATCAGAAATCGGGAAACAAATGCTGGACAATAAGCAAGACAATGTTCCATGTATTTGTCCGGCTGATATCTAGAACAGAGGATTATATGATCACTTATCTAAAATGGCGCTTCATAGTTCAACAGAGTTTTAAGAGCTACGATTGTTGATCGGTTCCTGAAGTCATACTTGCAACTATAGTTATTAGACTTATCCAAGTGGGAGACTGTTGGAGATAGTGTCTAAGTCCATAACTATATTTGGTATGTACTTGACCCGACCCGGCATGGTCCATTGGGGTTGCACTTCACCCGAACAATTTACGGATAATCTTTTGAGAATAGTATAAGTTATGATTTATTAATATATTATAAGTTCTAATATATTAATATAAAATCATATTATTTAATTAGTGTTGATCTATAATTAATTTAGAATTAATTTAGAGATCAAAAGTATGACTAATTAAATATGGGCTCTTGTATTAATATAGTGTGGGCTAATGCTTATTTGGAATGGGCTAGGCTTGCATGGAAAGTCCATGGATACTCCATGGAGCTTTAACCCATGGATCTCATGGAAATGAAAAGACATGGGTATTAGGGTTTACATGGATGTAACCCTAATCCACCACACTATATAAAGGAGGCTTTGGTTCTGGAAATTGCACTAGTTGATGTGAGTAAACTAAGAGGGCCGATTTCAAGAAGGTTGTGACTATTGTCTCAAGTTTCCAAGTTTGTGGTGATTTGTGACTTCCATTTGAGGCATCCACATTATTGGTGCTAGGCTCTCAAACTCCAAGCAATCAAATACTACTACAAGGTAAGTAATTCTACTAGTTTTATTTGATTCAAGTACCCTATGCCATGCTAGTTAGGATAAGAACCTTGGAAAAATAATTATTTGCATGTATCTTAGTCAAACATAGATCCAAGGTTTCTAGGGTTGCATGTACACCATAGGAGTGTTAGAATGCGGAAAACCCATCAGTTATGTTAGTGATTGGTTAGGTCTGTATCCCGGTTATTGGGATGTTGCTATGATTAGTGATCTGTTAGATTGGTTTGACTGTTATATGATATGAGGTAGCGTATGATATTTATGTGCACATGTTTGATTGGTTGGGGGTTGGGTTGAGGTGGTCCTGCTTTGTGTTGTAGGCCAACATACCCGGCGGGCGGTCAGGATAGGCTGTAGGCCCTGCGAGGCGGTCCAGTCATGCCGAAGGCTCGGGAGCGGTACAGATAGGCTGTAGGCCCTACGAGGCGGTCCAGTCAGGCTGAAGGCTCATTATGCATGTTGTTCTGTATTTGTTGATACGATATGATTATGGTTATATGAGGTTGGTATTTTGGGGGTAACTCACTAAGCTTTCGGGCTTACAGTTTCAGTTTACTGTTTCAGGTACATTAGGAGATCACGGCAAGGCAAAGGCGTGATCGTACTGCTCCTCATATTTTGTTTATGTTTCTGGGAAGACTCTGATATTTATGTAATGGTTTTGAAATGTTTTTTTAAAGTTCAAATTTGGCTTGATTTTATGGGTGTTACACAATGGCAGCGTATCAATGGATGTATGCAGTATCTTGCTCCGGACTACACATGCTTTTTTGTAGATATAAGCAATGATATTGAACTTCATTGGGTTAGTTACGTTGGTTGCTTCCAAATTTAGGTTACACACTTATCAAATTCGTCTATCTTTTCAATGTCCTGGATCAAATATAATTATGTAGATTCTTGACGATAGTGATGTTAGATATTTTCTTAGTTTTGTTAGTACAATGCCCCCGAAACACAGTACAATTGTTTGTTTTTAATAATGTTATGGAAGGCGCTACTAATCAATTTCCCGGGGGAAATCGATCTGGAAGTGGTTCCTCCAGTGTTGGAAGTAACCAAATTTGTAATTTATTACCTATGACAACCAAACATGTTCCTTCTTACAATGACCCTATAGATGGGGGTGATTTTAGGTCTAAAGGTAAGGTTGTTGTTTACGTTGACCTTACTGTTGATGTTGATGAATCTGTGAATGATGAGGCAAAACTAATGATGTTGGTCGATGATGGTAATATAATTCCACATGGAGAGCCAGTTGAACATTTTCAGAGTTACATTGAATTTGATGGGGATGATCATGAAGGTGGAGAGGAGGAAACTAATCCCTTATAACCTCGAAAAGCACAACAGGAAAGGTTTCCTTTTTATTTTTCCGATTCTAAAGAAACACAACCCACCCATTGGGTTATGCCTGAACCTTTACCATTGCCCGAATTAGCTCAACAAAAACGTAAAGGGGCCACAACGCACACCTATACTTCCCATGTGAAGTTATACCAATTCTTCAAAAACAAAGAAGCACTTAAGATTAATTTAGGATTGAAAAGTGTTAGTGAAGGGTTCCAATATAAAGTGAAAAATCTACAAAAGACAGGTTTGAAGCTATTTGCTATATGGATAATTATGACTGACGGTAAAGGAAACAAAACATAATACTTCTGATACATTTCAAGTTGTTAAACTATCGAAGAAACACACTTGCTCAAACACACAGCTGCGTCCCCATCACCGACAAGCCAACAAAAAGGTATTGGGTCACTTCTTGAAGGGCATATTAGCTGATAGTACGGGTAATATGTTGTGGGGGAAACAGATACAACAAACTTTAAATGACCGTCTTTGTGTATATATTTCATACTGACAAGCATGGAATGCTAAAATGTATGATCTAAATCTATTGAGAGGGACCTTTGAAGAAAGCTTTCAAAGACTACATTTATACTGTTACAACCTCGAGAAGAATAATCCATGGACGGTTACACATATAAACACGAGTGATGACAACAGATTTGAATACTTTTCCATGGCTATCGGTTGCGTGGTAATATTTTTTATATACTGACATCTATATATTTAATATGCATACACGTGTGTTTGCGTTAATTAGATTATTAATTACTTTTTAGGTTTAAGCATTTCAAAGAAGTTTGTGTCCTATTATTATCATTGACAGAGCACACCTTAAAGGGAAATACTTGGGCACTATGTTCCTAGCAGTAGGAATGGATGGTAATAACCAAATCCTCCCTATTGCATTTTGTGTTAGGAAAACTGAAAGTGGAGAGTCGTGAATTTGGTTTTTATCAAGATTCAAAGAATGTATCGGGGACATGTTATCTTTGGCTATCATATCATATAGATCCAATTCAATTAAATGGTCATTCAAGCCGTGTTCCTGAATGCATATCACGGACTCTGTTGTCGCCATTTGTTGATGAATATGAGAGCAAAGATCGGCAAGCAAGAGAGAACATAGATTTTGTTTTGGGAGGCTGCAAAGGCTTACCGAGAGTCTGATTTCAAAGAAAGATTGGGTAGGGTACGTCGTGCACTAAACGATGATTTTCGTACATGGGTAGACAGAATTGGTAATGAGAGATGGGCAAGGTCGTGTTTCCCTGTGGTTCGGTACAATATTATGACATCAAACAGTGTCGAGTCTGTCAATGCAATATCAAGAGACGCACATAAACTACCAATAACAATTGTTGATTGATTTCTTTCGAGCAACTATGCAACAACGGTGGAGCGACGTAATGTTGGAGGGAAGTGTTTCCCTATATTGTAAACTTCCATGATAATTGTATTTTAGTTTATTGTGCATGAAAACATATATGTAAATGTTTTTTATAGCTGAAAGCAAAAAAGATGTTACTGAGTATGCTGAGAATGTCATCGAGAGGAGGATCAACAAATTCTCTTCTTTTCGGGTATACCAGATTGATCAAAGTATATATGAGGTGAGTAACCAAATGAAAAATGGTATAGTAAACTTGGAAAGTTGTTATTGCACGTGTGGGAAATGGAAATTATCAGGTATACCTTGTACTCATGCTATGGCGGTATTCAAGGAACTGAGTTATCAACACTGCAGTGCATGGTTGTCATCGTACTTCACAATGGAAACATATCGATCAACATATGTAAAGGTTGTGTTTCCTGTTCCAGTTCCAGCTGAATACAAAGAACCAGATGAATTCATGGTTGTATTCCCACCATTTATGGAAAAACAAAAAACAGGACGACCTAAAAACCATAACCGTATCTCATCCCAAGGTGAAGGTCTGATTCAGAAAAAATGCAACCGTTGCCAAATGATCGGTCACACAAGCGGAAACTGTGACGCTCCGTTTCCCAAAAAGTCAACAAAAAGTAAATCTATAAGTAGGACTAATTCAAGTGCCAAGAGTAACGTTAAGTCTAAGAGTACACCTAAAGTTAATGGTGGTAAAAAAGGTAGCCAACAGTATGATATTGTTGATCTAAAAAATATGTTGTGATATTTGTATGATATCATAATATTCTACATAATGTTGTTCAGAAGGATAAACTTGTTTGTGCTACATCTTCAAAAGGAAATTGTTTCAAAACATTGACAAAGAAAACTATAACTCAAACAATAGCTTAATCTGCAACATCTATCCACTGGATACTCTCAATCCACCACAAAGCAGCACACACCTGTACAGTAGGCTGAAACAACTCGTTGGGGGGACGCAACATAAAAAACAATATATAAGGGTTAATCTTAAGTTATTTATGTCATAGCAACTTATAAATTATAAGGTGGACTAAACTACATGTAACGTCCCATTTTCACAACCAAAAGTTTCCATTTTTATTAAGGTAAAACTTCTCAATTATAAATCCATTTTTAAGAAAACCACTTATTCCAAATTATATTTATCAAAAATCAGAGAACATAATAAACGCAGAATCCTCAATGTTGCTGATAAGTGTGTACAATCCCGCCTTCGCCTTCCCATGATCACCGATAGAACCTGAAAACATAAACAACTAGGTAAGCGCAAAGCTTAGTGAGTTCCCCCAAGATACCCTCTAAACAAACATAATAACATGCATATCGGGTCCAAAATCATCAGACTAGATTACTCCGGGTATGTTGGCCAGCCGCCTCAACCCAAACGCTCTTCCCGAGCCTCCGTTCCTACGGCTTACAGTCGGCCTGCACCAAGTATCTTGGTCTACAAAACACAGCAGGACCGCCTCAACCAAACCTACCACCATATGTCGACATATAGAAAATCAAGGATCAAGTAGGCACATAATACAGGCAATTATTCATCATACATATCACTACCGCCTACTAGACCTCTCACAACATACTGCTCTGCTACCAGCTAATCTCCAAGGAATGCTTAACCATAAGTAACCAGAGGTGAGATAGCCACCCGAACAGATGATCCTACTCTAGAGCCACAACCAAACAAGGAACAAGAAAGAAAGCATAGATCAAGAGTTCTCAGTCTATCCTACATTACAACATACAACCCCTAGGGCACTTCACTAGGCAATAACCAACCTACTGGTATTCTAACCAACATACAAGGATATATACATATATCTAGTGGATCACTATAGTACAACAACATCCTATACATAAGGATATATAACCAACAGTCCAAGGAATGCATAACTATATGTAACCAGATGTGAGATAGACACCCGGACAGGTTATCCTACTCTAGAGACACAACCAAACAAGGAACAGGAAAGAAAGCCTAGATCAAGAGTCCTCAGTCTATCATACATGGACACATACAGTTCCTATGACATCCCTCTACTAAAAGATAACCAAAACTAATGGACATGCATTGGTGCCTTCAACCCACGGGTACAGTAAGGAAAACTCACCTGAATCGAAGAACCCTGAAACACTGTGACGCGTTCTCAGTCTATCAAGAGTCGAAGAACCCGGACAGGTGATCCTACTCTAGAGACACAACCAAACAAGGAATAGGAAAGAAAGCCTAGATCAAGAGTCCTCAGTCTATCATACATGGCCACATACAGTTCCTATGACATCCCTCTACTAAAAGATAACCAAAACTAATGGACAGGCATTGGTGCCTTCAACCCACGGGTACAGTGAGGAAAACTCATCTGAATCGAAGAACCCAGAAACACTGTGATGCGTTCCCTTTTCTACACTGTCACACCCCCAAACCAAAATGGCGGAAACATTCAGGGGCGGAGGACGTCATGTACAATATCATAACAATGCACAATAGTAAAACAAGCAACAACATCATCCATTACATTAATAATATATTTTAATACAAGTGTGTTCTGTGTATAGTTTGAAAGACCCCAAAATATAAATCAAAATAAAAGACGAGTCTTGAACTTGCTCTGTCTTCTCAAAACCTGGTCATCGGTACCTGTCTACTGGTGACCTGAGAATACAAGTTATTTTGAAAGTGTAGATCAGCATTTAAGCTGGTGAGTTCATAAGTATTTTAGTGTCAAATGTTTGTATAAGTTTGAAGAAAATGTTTATAAGTATTTGATGTAAAGTTTGTAAGTGTTTGAGGTAAATGTTTGTAAGTGTTTGATGTAACTGTTTGTATACTTCCTAGAAAATCCTATATTTTCTACTAAATTGGAAAGTAGTCTTCTACCAAGACCCGACTGTTTTGTATGTCTATTCTTTTGTAAAAGTGAGTGTTTTTCCCAAGTATGACTATCATTACCAGAAAATAGTTTACATTACCGTTTATGTGAGAAGATCGCTATATGAATGTAATGGGAAAATGAAGATGTACAGTAGTATTGTATAAAGTAACTACAGATGTACTAACTACCTTAAAACCAATTGTTAATTAAGGTAAAATGTGATGAGATTATAACCATACTTGATTGACTAGTAAAACACGACGATCAAAACGTCGAAATGGTATGACATTCGTCACCCGTAGACCTGCAGGTCCCACTGTAGCTAGCAGCAAGGTGTAGGATGGTCAATCCTGTATAGATCTATACACAAACTCACTCTCTCCCTCCAGGAGACTCTGGTTACAAAACGTGACACAACAGTATATTGTCGTGCCATGAAGTAGTGGCTCACATTAATGTTATCTTTGTTATTGTATTAGTATGTTCCTTCTATTCTAGTTGTAGTATGTTCCTTCTGTTCTAGTTATAGTATGTTCCTTCCTGTTCTAGTATTAGTATGTTTTGAACTGACTCATGTATGAACTGACTCTTGTAAGTTTCATTGTTCTAGAAATAGTAAGTAGTATTCTCCTAAACTATACCTATTATAGTTTACTACTATGATTTTTTTATTGTTACTGATGTATAGAAAAGACTCAATTACTTACCAAGCAACTAAGTTAAGTATAACCCTTAAAATGAGTTTAATATCCACATATGTATTTAATAAGTATAACTATGATTTAACCGACATTCAGACTAGTGATCCTACCCCGAACCCACAACCAAACAAGGAACAGGATTCAAGGTATCTAGCAATAGTCCTAAGTTTGTTAAAGCATACTTATACGTAAATAGATAAACGGATGTGATTTGATATAAAAGAAGTTTATAAAATGATTTGAAACAGTTTGTTTGATAACACAGTTTTGAAATTAAAGAAATCCTTTTGTTTGATAGTTATAAATCACACGTGATTGATACTATAACTATATTGTTTTCTAATTGTATTCCCCCCCCCCCATAAAAGCATTTAAAATCATTAAAAGATAAGTTTAGGGGTATGAACTCACCTGTAGTGAGTGATTCGAATGTAAGATCGATATAGGATGCTAAGTATGCCAAGTGAATTCTTAAGCACAAACGGATCCTATTAAGCATATAATGACACATATGTGTATATAATTAGTGTATATAACAACTAATCATGTAAGGTAACAACCTTAGGTGCTAGGAAACACTTGGAATGAAGTGTTACAATCACATATGATTGTATGAAAGGGTGTTCACGGCCACACTATAAGTGTTTACGGCCATAGGAGAGTTTACGGCCACACATGAAGGGTTTACGACCATGGGTTGAAGGGTTCACGGCCACCTCATGAACTAAGAAGGGTTTACGGCCACATGAAGGGTTTACAGCCGTAAAATCTTGAATTTCATGCATAAAATGGTTATTTCTTGGTTGGAAATCAAGAGCTTCTAATGAATAACAAGTATATGGAAGAGATACTTACGTTTTGGAAGCTTATAGGGTGATTACGGCCCAAAGAACTAGTGTGTGTTCTTGGTGTTCTTGATGATTTGAAGATAACTTTGAAGATAAATGGAAGTGTTCTTGATGATACTCGAGAGAGAAACGAGTTTTCAACCTTGAAGATGTGAGAAATGAGGAAGAAATGAAGGAATCCTATACTAGAAGAAAGGGGTTTACGGCCAAGCTTGGGTTTACAGCCGTAAACCCACTTTGGGTCGTAAACATCCCTTGATGGATGAACTTGGCTCAATTTGAAACCCATAAATTCCTTACTCACAATACATAGCATTAAGTCCTATGGGCACAAGGCTTAAAAAATTCTAGAATAACCCTTAGCAAGGCTAAAAGGTAACAAAAACTAGTCTGACCTTTGATTGAAATGAATGACTTTACAAGATAGAAATTTCGGGTTGTCACATACACTGCTTGCTCCCACGAATCCACTAACACCAAAACCAGGTAGAATCTTAATCAATAGCCCAAACCCCTAAAGTTTGACCCAAATTCAAACTTTGTCAAAAAGTAAACGGTCAACAATCAAGGAAAGTTAAAGTCCACATTAGGCTAAGTACGCCCTACGTACTCCATTTCTACGCATTGTGTACGGGACTCGGACCTAGTACATGTTGTGTACTCCTTAGGTACGCCCTACATACTCAAGCCAGATTCACACTCTTGATTGAGCACTTATTCCCTTAAAGACCTTTCATACAAACTCATATCTAATTTCCAAATAACATCCTAAACCATATAGTTTCCAACTTTATGATTTTGCATGGCCAATAGTGCCTAAAACCAAAACCCTAACTTATCACAAGGCCTTAAGTTACATAGCATTCTCCAAGATAGGGTTAGGGTTTCAAGGGAGTCATTTGGAGAGATGGAGGTTGAGAATGGAAAGGGTTTGTGGAGGTTAAGGTGTTTAAATAGGGCTCAAAACTCTGAATTTAGGGTTTGCACTTTGGTCGAGTACGCCCTGCGTACCTCTTATTTATGCCCCGTGTAATTAAATCCCCAATTTCCACTTCAACTTCAAACGACCATAACTTCTTCGTTTCAACTCCGTTTTCGATGTTCTATACATGCACAGAAAGGTGATGAAGAGCCCCACAATCTTATCTAGTTACTTTGGACTAAAACATATCGAACTAAAATCCTTAATTCATGCAAGAAACCAGATCTATAGGTTTTACCTTTCTACCCTTCGGTCCAATACACAATTCAATGGTTAGATCTCACAACTAACATTATCACCTCCAAAAAGGTCTAAACTTTACTTCCTTAAGGCCCAAAGCCTTTACATCATCAACCTTCGGTCTACAATCTTGAATTAAGAAATGACCAGAAACTGGGTGTTACACTACATACATTAGTAACATTGAGAATACACTGACGATCAGGTGCATGTAAACGCCTCATCTTAGGGTATGCAACTGCCTGAGGGATAACACCCGGTATAGGGGAACCACTATACTACTATTGGGAAATGTCTCTATGACCCAAATATACAAAATTAAGATGTCAAACAACTTACCAACTTACAAAGTTACAATTCTTGTTGCTTAAAAACTCTTATTAAACATAGTGTACATACCTTAAATGCATAGAAAAATCTCTGCAGAGTATAGGTGTGTTTAATGTCGGCTTTTGGCGCATTGGGTTTCAAATGGTCTTCAATCTTATCAAACACAATACGCATTTGTTTGTAAGTGAAATCCCATATCAATCTACCCCATTGGTACCTAAGTCAAAAAATTACACTTAATAAGTATATGTATCATTTTGATATAATGTAGGTAAAAAACTATATATCTGTTAAACCCGTCCAAATTAGAGACGAGTGTCATATGTTCATTAGTAACTAGACATCGAGGGTATTTCCCCAAAAATCCTTGTTCTAACATATACGGCAGGGAGACTCTCACCACGTCTTCATTACTTAATTGATGAAGTAAGTTATTGAACATGTGCGTAAGGTCAATCATATTGACCGAACGTGAAAGCGGCACAAATGGAAACACACGTTCTCTGAATTCTACAAAACTAGAAATGGGATGAAAATAATCCCCAAACCGCAAGCCGGTGACCAAGCAGAATGCTTTCCTGTCAAAGCAAACCCGATAGTCACCAACCGGAAATAGAAGCTCTTATAGGTTAACAGGATCCAAAGTAGTAAATTCTTTTCACATAAGATAGTGACATGGTAAAGGGTGACATTCGACACCCATCGGCATGTTCACGTAATCACCAAAACATGATTTCCTAATCATGACCCCACAAACTGGTCGGTTTTGTAAACGCGCCATGATTTCGTGCCCAAGTTCAGGCCTACAGATTGTAGTAACAACCGCTTCGAATGTTTTATCGTGCTACAATCAAAAGAATAATTAATTAGGATTTTTGTATTATGTTCCGAAACGGAATTCCGGAAAAAGAAAATTCGGAATGCTGGGTCCGGACCATAAATTTCGGACCAAAACTTCGAAACCGGTTCCTTCTAGTTCGGAGAGTTCTAAGTATTCCGGACACGTTCCGAACTAGCGAAAATTAGGGTTTTTTATAACAATTTATGATGTAGTATAAATGTATAAGTACATGTAATCTTATAATTGCCTTAACACGAATAAAATTCACAGAAAACCCTATAATACTTATATAATTGCATAAACTAAGCATGTTTTAACATATAATCTAAAATAAATGCATATAATTATAAACAAAATTGGAACTTACATATAAAAACTGCATTTCTTCACTGCTATAAGAAGACATTTTTAGTTTTAGTGGTGTCCGGAATGGGATGTAGGGTAATCTGAAACAAACGGCGAAATCTAGTCCGAAACGGGTTAAAGGGTATTTATAGGAGAACCAGATTACCGGGTCGGAATTATTTATCCGTTTACCGAATAGTAAATCGGGTCCGAAATAGGGCATTCCGGACCAAATGGTCATTTTGCAAAAATAATAAAAAAAATAAAAAGTATATATTTTTAAAAAAACACCCAAAAAATGGTTAGATTACTCGATTTCCCTTTGATTGTCTCATGTTCTCTTTAAAGGTTTACCAACTAAAATTATTACACTCAGCAAGACTCAATAGACCATCAATAGACCAACTCATACACTCCCGTTGATCCCGTTGATCGATGGTCTCTATTATCAATGTTCTTTTTCCTGAAATTGTTATTGTTAAAGTTTCATCTCTCGGATGTTTTTCTCTTTTTTTTTTTTGGAACAGTCTGCTTTACTTTATAGTTTTCACTAGGTGTAAGACTCATGTATTACATTGGTTAATTAAAAAAAAATATTAAGGTTTAAATATTTAAGAACTTTGGATTTATAAAAAAAATAAGAAAAATAATGAATTATTAAAATTTATTTTTTTATCTTTTAAATTTAAATAAATAAACAAAATAAACTAATGAGTTTTAATTTAAGAATTTTGAAATAAGAAGTTAAGTCCATTAATGAAATTGATATTCATTTATTACTACATTTATTGTAATTATTACATTAAAGTATTATGTGGAATTTATTAAAACAGAAAAACTCATAAACTGACATGTGAAAAAGAAATTAATTCAAAATAACCACAAAATGACATTTGACAAATTGAATGAAAGTGTGACATGTGACAAAAAACATTCATTTATTAGAGTAGATTTTTTTTAAACGGCAAATCTAATCCTACTCCTAAATACACATTAAGTCCACATATGCCCACAACGGGACTTGAACCCTCAACCTCAAGAAAGGAGGATAACACCAGATACCGATAGGCTATGACCTATTTTATTTAATTACATGTATGAATTACCTCATAATGGTTGTTGACATTTGGGATTCACTCAAAAACCAAAATATACAAATTCCTTTGTAACGATTCGAGTGGGCCTTTTTATGAGTCATGAAAAATCAATAACGAATTACTTAAACTTTGTGAGATCTGATACCATTAAAATCGTGAGGTCAGGAATTCGACATGGATTCTATCATAGGAGAGCCCACATATCGAAGAAACCCATTATTGGGATGTAAAATGGGCTCATTAACACAGGCATTGCTAACCGAAGGAGCCACTTATTGGTCTTTCAAGCCAAAATCATACATGCCTTCGTTCCTATTATTTCTATTTCTACTAGAAATAACAGTATGCCTAAATTCATCTTTATTTTATGTCTCATTTTTCTAAGATAAATTGATATTATAATAATGGTTAATCTTTTCGACATAAGAACATCATCATGACAATTAGGATGTTTTGGAGCATCATTCATTATAAAAATAAATAAATAATCTAGAACACCGCCTTTTCAATTTTTTTGGAAACGGTAAATGAATCAACGGAAGCCTACTCGCAATATTTTAATGAGCACCCCGGGTTCGAGCTCTTTTACAGGGCAAACCCAACCCCCAAAGGGATTTACAGGGAAAATCTCCCCACATGAGACACAAGTTTAAAAGGTACCCATTCGGGCATTACAGAGATTGAACTCTCGACTCTGACCTTACATGGGTATTAAACCCATGTCTCTTCCTGGCTAGACTGGAAGTCATTGACGCATTTCCAATTGTAATCATCATCCGTCTCATTGTTAGATTTATGGGGTATTAAAGCACTTAGAATTCTGAGAATCGTGTTATACACTTTCAAATCGAAGTATTTTTCGGTGGTACTCCCAAAAACTGTCCTAAAACAGTTTTAGCAACCAACAAAATTGTCATAAATTCAAGTTCAACAATGAGTGTCAAAATCAAGTTATTTTTCAGAAAAACAAATTTCTCGACCTCAGGGTTCTGCCCCTTGGACCCCGCTCCAAGGGGCGCTGCCCCGGACCCCATTTTGTTCAGGGGTTTCTCCCATAAATGGCAGTCTACTTTGAATCTTAAATAAACTTAAACAAGTGTGCACTCCACACCTTCCTTACTTGTTTAATATTCATCAATATTGATTTTGCTCAACAAGTTAATCCATTACACTTAAATACATTTAGTGAAACAATTCACTAACACTCATCACTTCCTTCAAGGGAGACCGTGAATCTCAATCCACAACATTCGTTAATTTCTCATTCACAACGAAGTTATGGCTATAACATAATGAGAAATCTCCGACGAAGTCCCAATAGTTTTGGTCATTTTACGGTTTAATCACAATTTTCATTTTTTTTAAAAAAATCCCGATTATTTTATATTTTGCTCGGATTAACGAAACAACTTTTATTTTTTATTTTTCAACAAAAGAGACCATTTATCGTATAAAATTAGATAATTGGGACTTTTATGTTCAAAAAGTAAATGTTGGGATTAAACATAAACTGACCCAAAATATTGAGACTTTATTAGAGATTTCTCTAACATAATCCGCTCATAGGATAAAGATTATGGTATTGGAAAAACTCAATTCATTCAAAAATGAAATCGAGAGTTTATATACAGGAGAAACTAGAAAGTAATAAGGAATCTAGAATCCTAGATTAAAATAAAAGAAGATGTCTATAAGAAAAATAGATAACCCTTGGAGAACAAGGCATGAAGGATCAGGAAGGATCCAACTTTCTTTACTCCCCCTCAAGGTGAGCATGTAGGTTCCGAATGCCAAACTTGATGAGTAAATCTTGAAGCCGATGTGTTCCTAAAGCTTTGGTTAAAAGGTCACCCAATTGAATTTTAGATTCCACCCGTTTAGTCATGATTTCTTGTAATTCTACCCTCTTTCAAACAAAATAATAGTCTATTTCAACGTGCTTAGTTCATTCATGAAACACCGGGTTGTTTGCAATATGACATGCAGCTTAATTGTCACAAAACAAAAGAGTAGGTCCCTAAGGAGTTGCCTCCAAATCCTTTAAAAGCCATCGAAGCCAGAGAATTTCACTTACTGTAGTAGCCATGGCACGATACTCAGCTTCAACAGAATAACTAGAAACTATTAATTGTTTCTTAGTTTTCCATGATATGGGGGCGCCTCCCAATAAAAATAAATACCCAGTTCTAAACCGTCTAGCGTACGGACATCAAAGCCAATCAGCATCACAAAAAGCAACAAGATTTAAGCATCCTGCTTTTGGAAAGAAAATCCCTTTGTTCCTCGGGGATATCCAAGGAACGCTCTTGGCCTCCCCCTCACTTCGAATTTATCTCCCTTTGTTTATTTTCTTCTGTAGTAAGCTAAGCATCCAAAAACTCTCATGTAATCATAGTTGGGTTTTTTATTGAGCAAGATCTCGTATGATGTTTTGTTTTTGATGACATTGGAGGGTAGACGATTTATGACATGAGTGGCAGTTAAGACGCATTCTCCCTAAAACTGTGTTGGAAGGCTTGCCTCAAAACACATGGCTCTAGCGATTTCAAGGAAGTATCGATGCTTTCGTACCACAACTCCATTTTGTCGAGGTGTATGCGGACATGTAGTTTCTAAAAGAATTCCTTGCTCAGCATAGAAACTTGTCATAAGGTTGGAGGTGAACTCCCCTTGTTGTCACATCTGATCCTTTTGATATTCCTGTTAAAATAGTGTTTCACCATCTTATGGAAACTAATTATGTAATTACTTGCTTCATATTTGTATCTAAGAAGAAAGACCCAAATGGATCTACTAAACTCATCTATTATTGTTAAAAAATAATTAGACCCTGAAAGAGATGGATTACGGTATTTTCCCCAAATGTCACAGTGTCTTAACTCAAAACAACAAGTGGTTTTTATTGAACTAATTGGAAAAAAGGTAATCTAGTATGCTTAGATTTTACACAAGAATCGCAATTACTATTCCTATTTTTAAAAGAAACACCTTTCATAAAATCTACTTGACAAATTTCAAAGTCAGAAGTAATGACCCAGTCTTTTATGTCACGTGTCGATATCCAAATTGATCATCATAGCTTTTCTCTCAGATATAGACCCACAACACATTTACCCATGCCAATCAAGTTCTTCGTTTGTAACCCCTTCATAACATAAAAATCAGGAAAGAAGGTTAATGCACATTGAATATCGTTCGTTAATATACTAACATATAAAAGATTGCAATTAAAATCAGGAATATGCAAGACTCCTTTGATTTCGGTGCCTTCCGGAATAGTACAATCTCATTTTCCTTTAACGGGAACCGTGTCTCCATTTAGTATGACAACGAGTGTTGCAAGGATACTTCATATTTTAATTTTAAGAGAATCTTGGTTGCAAGTTATGTGTTTGGTGGATCCCAAATCTACAACCCATTCATCACTTTGTTTTAGTTTATCTTCCATGTTAACAATGGGTATGCCATTGTTCTTGTTATTACAGTAACAACCCAAAATTTCCAGATAAAAATTTCCATTTCATACATCCAGTAATTATGTTAAAACAACCAAAAGTGTATCTTCATGGAAATAATATTAGAGTATAAATCCCAAAATCACATAATGCGGAAAAACACGGGTGGATGTGATGCGATCAAGCCAGGTCCTTCCATTTCGAGCTGGAAGTACCTAAAACAAAAACTGAAAACCGTAAGCACAAAGCTTAGTGAGCTCCCCCAAAATATCACATATCATACATGCATATCAGTCAAAACATAATTTAGGTCTATTTCACCCCCCACCCCCTTCGGTATCTTTCAACCAGTACTGGGTCCATTTCACCCCCTTCGGTATCTTTCATCGGCATTGGGTCTATTTCACCCCTTTCGGTATCTTTCAACCGGTACTAGGTCTATTTCACCCCCTTCGGTATCTTTCAACCAGTACTGGAGCTAAGCAAACAATCGTATCATGAAAGTCACGCAGACAACAGGCATAAACAGATTTAGCATGGAATTGTCACGAAGACAACTATCATTCTACTAAAATAATCTAGTGGGCTGGTATCGGTGCCTTCGACCCACGAGTACAGTGGAGGAAACTCACCTCGATCGAAAGATAGCAAATCTCACTCCCGAATATGTTGTCCAATGGTTCCTCACGTTGAACATAATCAATACCAACCTTAGTTACTATCTAAGGTCAAGCTTATAATAATAAGGCCTAACAATGGTCCAAGACCAAAATAAAGGGCCCTAAGGCCCAACACATGCCCAAGAGCTCCAAAATGGCCTAGGGTCCACAAATGACCCAATACCACAAAACGGTCTACGGCCCAAACTCAACAAGGCAAAAGCCCAACTAAACCCGAGCCGAAAAACTCCAAAAGCCCACAGACGGACGTACGCGTGACGTACCTGGTTCATACACCCTGCGTACGTGGCTGATTCAGAATTGGGGTGCTGGCACAGTACGCGCATCGTACTTAGGAGTATGCCCGGTGTACTGGTCAGATAGCCAAACCCACCAAAATGACTTAACTTATTAAGCTTATAACGTCCAAACCTCAATTCAACATCAGAACAAGGTCCTAAACCATAAAGTCGAAGACTTTAAGCTTTTGCATGGCTTAAAAAGGCCAGATCTTGGATTTTAACATACTAACTTCATGAAACAACCCTCAACCGTTGCATGGTTGAGCTTAAACCATCAAGACACCATTTTTATGCACAAAGGACATCAGAAACACTAAGATCTATCATCATAACCTTCTGGAGTAGCTTACACTCTCAATAACCACCTTAAGGGACCAAGATAAACCAAAAACCCTAACTATCTAGAGCTAAGAGATGAATCATCAAAGTAAGGACTTGATACCTTCTGAAGAATGACCAAGGTGGCTAAGTTCTGGATCCACAAGCTTTAACACCACAAGAGAAACTTTCAAGAGATACTTCCTTATTCAAGATCACCAAAAACACCAACAAAGGTCACTTCTAAGCTCAAAACACTCAAATGGCAGCTAGGGTTTCATGGGAGGGCTGATGAGGGAAGGAGGCTGGTGAGGGGGCAGCGTCAAATGTAACATCCCGACTCCCAGGTATGAATTCCAAGAATTCTTATTCATCATTTAAGACCTACTCGACGAGTTGGAGGCCCCAACTCGTCGTGTAGAAACCGATCAGGCCGCGTGATTTATGGGACCTACTCGACGAGTTGGAGGACCCCAACTCGACGAGTAGGAGCTGAATGGGAAAACCTTAATTTTTAGGGTTTGCACCCTATTTAAAAGACTTAACCCGCATCCTTTGGCCTCCCTTATCACCTCATTACCCAGAGAAGGAAACCCTAGCCGTTCTTTACTACTTCCTTGTGTGTGTGAGCTTAAAAGGTCATTTTTGTGATCTTTTGGAAAGGTTTGAAGCTTGAAAAGGTTAGAGCAAAGGGAGAAGCAGTAGCTCCAACATCTACTCTATGTTAGCAACCATTTAGAGGTAAAAAGTCTTTACCTTGGCTTTCCATTTCTTAGATCTTCCCTTATGCAAGAATATGATCATTCCTAGTGTAAAATGGGGTCATTCTCGGATTTGAGCTTGTCCAGAGGAGGTGGTTTCAGATCTGGACACCTCTAGGCCTCCATGAACATAAAATGGTCGACTTTAGCTGGTCTTGGCCCTCCTCCATGCCCTAAACCTCTTATTAAGCTTAGTTTTAGTGCTTTAATCCCTTTGAAGCCTTGCATGCACGTAAAGTTAGCAACTTTACGTGGTATCTCTGTCCTAAGAGGCTAGATCTGTAGTTTGGGGCCTTGGAGTCGACTGGAAAGGGCTGAACACGTTAAGACAGGAAGAACTCGACGAGTTGGTTAGGGTTTTCCCGAACCTCCTGGACACTACATGGACTCGACGAGTTGTTTGCTAACTCGGCGAGTTGAATCGGGTTTTCACGGTTTCTAAGTTCTAAAGGAACTCGACGAGTTGCTAGATGCACTCGACGAGTTGGGTCCACAAGGACTGTTGACCTTGACTGTTGACTGTTGACTTTGACCAGGGTTGACCAAGTTTGACTTTAAGGGTATTTTGGTAATTTTAGTTTTGATAGAATCGGTCCTATGATGATTGTAGGTGTTTAAGTTTGGAGCTATGATTCGGGAGCTTGATTCTTTCAGTTCAGTTCGACATTGTGAGGTGAGTTATTCTCACTATATCAACAGGGTCTCAGGCACCAAGGTCGGCCCTTTTTGGATTGTATCTTGGTTATAGGATGGTGCTATGTTAGTAATCTGTTAGATCTGTATCCTGGTTATAGGATGATGCTATGTTAGTGATCTGTTAGATCTGTATCCTGGTTATAGGATGATGCTATGTTAGTGATCAGTTAGATCGGTATCATGGTATATAGGATGATGCTATGATTAGTGATCTGTTAGATCTGTATGACTATCTGTACATGCTAGCTAGCGTATGATATTTATGTATTTATTGTGTGATTGGGGGTGGGTTGAGGCGCTCCTGCTTTGTGCTCTAGGCCAACATACCTAGGGCGGCCCGGATAGACTGCAGACCCGGTAGGGTGTACTAGTCAGGCCGAAGGCCCAGAGAACGGTCCAGACAGGCTGAAGGCCCGGAAGGGCGGACCAGACATGCTAAAGGTTCTGAGAGTGGGCCAGATAGACTGAAGGCCCGCTGAGGGTGGTCCAGTCATACTGAAGACTCTGAGAGTGGACCAGGTAGACTGAAGGCCCGGTGAGGGCGGACCAGTCGTGCTGTAGATATATGCATGTTGTTTACTATGATATTGTTGTTGGATTAGGTGTCTAAGCCCATAACTATAATTGGTATGTACTTGAATTGATAGCAGCACAGTCCTTTTGGGTTTGCCCTCAACCTAGCAACTGGACAAGGAAATTATGAAAGGAGAGCTATTAATTTATAAGATTAATGAATTAATATAAATGATTTATTAATATGTTAAAAGATTAATATATTAATTAGAAATCATTATGTTTAATTAATAGTTAGCCAGAAATTAATCAGAATTAATTTTGGGGTTAAAAGAATTAATTATAAAGTGCAAGGACTAGTTTGCAATTAACTAATAGTTGAGTGAAAGGTTCCAGAACCCCCTTGGAAGGAGGTGGACGAAATTATTAGGGGAAACCCTAGAGATTTCGTCCAAGGGGGTCCAAATAAGGCCTTTGGATCTTACTTAGGCCCTAAGCAAAGGATAACTAGGGTTTTCCCTAAACCCTAGATCCCTCAGCTATTTAAGGAGCCTCCTGGCTCACATTTGAGGTCACTGATTTCTTTGGAAGAAACCCTAAGGCCGAAATTGCATACTCTCTCCATCCTCTCTCCTCCAAGTTTCCTTCTTGCTAGTTCTTGGATGTGATTCCATTAGAGGCATTACATTTGTGGTGTTAAGCTTCCAAGAAGATCAAGAGGATTATCAATTGTTTGCTATAACAATTGAAAGGTATGTAACTCCTAAACCCTAGTTTGTTAATTTTGAAATTAGCCTCTCTCCTCTAGGGTTCTTGTTTTGCAATTCAAAGTTATATGTTCAATAGTTAAAACATAGATCCAAAGTAGGTTGCATGTGAACTTAGGAATTGTTTTCTAGTTTATTTGTTTTACCTAAAACCCATTAGTGGTATCAGAGCCATTGTTTGTTTTAAATTGAATTGCTATAATTGTTGAATTGCAAATTAGGGTTTATAGCTATTAAACCCTAAAGGCCAAATTTTCGATTTTAGGGTTTTGGTTCAAAGGGTTTTCGAAAACCCTAGCCTCCAAAGAACCCTAATCGAAATTAGGGTTAGGGTTTTGAAAAACCCTAGCCTCCTCCCTTGAATTTCGAAATATGCCTAGTAATTTTAGGGTTTCTTGTTTTGGATAATTGTTACTTGATTAGATTAATTGGATAATTATCCTTTACCCTAATTTTCGAAATTTAGAGGGATAAGGATTAGGATTAAATTAATTGATTAATTTGATTAGATAATCCTTACAAGATTTAATAAATTGGTTAAAAGTTAATTAATAGATAAACATTAAATCTAGTAATTTGGTTTATTTTAAATTTAAATTAATAGTTTAATTTTCGAAATTTATATAAACCTTAAAGTTTTAAAAAGTTTAAAACATACCTTATATATGTATTATAATTAAAAGTTTAATATTATATATGTATAAAAATATGGTCAGTCAAATCGCTAGTATGCCTCATTCACGAAGCTAGTTTATAAGGGGGGTATAAGGAAACTGCCTATAAAATGGTAGTTGAATGGGTGTCCACTCTCACCCACCGCTTCCTTGATTAGTGGAGGGTCGTTAGCAGAACGGATTTGATAGGACAACTACTTCTCATTAAAAGTATAATGACATTAAAGAAAGTACTAGAACAATATTTTTAAAATCCCAACTCTAGTTACTTTAGGAAAAATGTGAAAAGTATGCTAATCCATGAAATTGCACATTATGCTTTATTGGTCGTTAGTGGAGCGTGTGTGGTTAACCAGCACACTAAAGGGCACTAATAAAGAGTAGTAATGGGTATCTCATAATTGTCATTTTGATGGAGCGTGTGTGGTTTACCAGCACATCAATAGTTAATGATAAAGACAATGAGGTTACCAAGCACATTTGCATGGTTATTCACATCTTGTTTGTGATCCTCGGCATCCCAGTCACAAATAGAAGAGCATAATCTGAGATTAAAACATGCCATTGAATAGTTTCAATGTATCTCAAAAGAATTAGGAATTTCACTTCGTTTGTTTCGTCTAATGGTGGAATTGGTGAATCGTCATTCACCTACATTTATGAAATTTACACTTGGATCTTGGCATCCCATTTCTAAGTTGTGAATCTTCATAGTTGGATCCTAACCTTGATATTTTATCTTTGGGTTATTATATTGAGGTATCTTGAAATTTAACTAAAACTTTCTTTCTTTTCAGATGTCTACTCCTGGAAACACTTCTGCTTCATCCTCCTCCAACCAGAACTTCTCTTTGCTCAATATATGCTCCAAAGTCGTTATGGATGGCTCAAACTATAACGATTGGATGCGCAACATCAAGATCGCTCTTCGTTTTGAGAACAAAGAATATGTTCTTGAAAAGGAGCTCAAAGAGCTTGATGAGTCTGAAGCTACTCCTGAAGATCTTGCTGCCTACAAGAAACATTACGATGATGCTACCAAAGTGGCGTGCATCATGGTGGCAACCATGTCCCCAGAACTGCAGAGGTACTATGAGGACTACTGGCCTTTTGAGATGAACAAGGACCTTATGGAAAAGTACCATAAGCGAGCTCGTCAAGAAAAGTTTGAAGTAGTCAAGTCACTCATGGCTTGCAAGATGAAAGAAGGGGAATCGGTTGTGTCACATGTGCAAAGAATGCAACGCTACATAGAGCGTTTGGTCAAGCTCAACATTCACTTTGATGAGGAATTGGCCATTGACATGGTCTTGAACTCACTACCTGATTGTTATGGTCAGTTTATTCTAACTTACCATTTGAACAATACTGAGCAGACCTTGGCCCAATTGCACAACTTGTTGCAGACAGCTGAGGCATGAATGAAGGGTAAAAGTATACCCTCCACGCCTATAAGTGCCCCTGTGTTGGCTATTGGACAGGGAAAGGGGAAAAAGAGGAAAGGTCCTCCCAAGCAAAACTAGAAGAGCAAGGCTCAAGTTGGGTCGTCTAGTAATGGCCCAAAGGCTAAGCCCAATGGTTCCACTCCCCATGTTTCTGATCCAAAAGAGGCCGTTTGCTTTTACTACAATCAAAAGGGGCATTGGAAGAGATCTTGCCCACAATATCTGCAAGATATCAAGGATGGCAAAGTGAAGCCATCTTCGGCAGATATTTACACTATTTCTGCTAATAACTCATTATCTTCTCGTTCATGGGTCTTTGATACAGGATGTGGTTTTCATATCTGTTCTGATTTGCAGGGACTAAAGGAAAGTGAGGAGATAGAGCGAGGAAGGATAAACTTGATCATGGGAAACAGAAAGTCTTCACCAGTGACCAAGATCGGAGTTTATCAGCTTCTGCTTATCAATGATGTTAGATTAGATTTAATAAATTGTTGCTATTCGTCTGAGATAACGAGAAACATTATTTCATTTCATGCATTGTTCAGACAAGGTTTCAAATATTCTTTTAATGATTTGAATGGTTCAATTTCTGTTTATAAGAATGGTGTTTTTATGTTTGAAGCTTTACCTTGTGATGGTGTGTATGAAACAGTGACTTGTGTTGATAGCTTAGGAAATAGTGTACTTAATATTGACTTGTCTAATAGTGTAGACAAGGCATTCTTGTGGCATTGTCATCTTGGACACATTAACAAGAAACGCATAGCCCAACTCCAAAAGGATGGAGTGTTGGAATCATTTGACCTAAAATTAGATGATATGTGTGAATCTTGTCTTTTGGGAAAGATGACAAAATCACCATTCACAGGGTCTTGTGAAAGAGGTGAAGGTCTGTTGGATCTCATACACACATATGTGTGTGGGCCCTTCAGATCAACTACAAGAGATGCTAATCGATTCTATGTGACTTTCACTGACAATTATAGCAGATATGGATATATCTACTTGATCAAGCATAAGTCAGAAACTTTTGAAAAGTTCAAAGAGTTTAAGCATGAAGTCAAAAATCAATTGGGCAGAAAGATAAAGATACTTAGATCCGATAGAAGCGGGGAGTATCTTAGTATCGAGTTTAACGACTATCTGAAAGAATGTGGGATAGTCTCACAATTGACTCCTCCTAGGACACCACAGTTAAATGGTGTAGCTGAGAGGCGTAATCGAACCTTGTTAGACATGGTTCGTTCTATGATGAGTTGGGCTTCGCTTCCCATTCACTTCTGGGGGTATGCCTTAGAGACAGCCGCCCACATCCTCAATCTTGTCCCTACAAAGAAGGTTGCCAAAACACCTCACGAAATGTGGACATGGAAAGTTCCCTCGTTAGCACATATTAAAGTCTGGGGTTGTGAAGCTTTCGTAAGACGAGAGACTCACGACAAGCTAGCAGCTAGAAGTGAGAAATGTGTTTTCATTGGTTACCCAAAGCAGTCTTTTGGATATTTGTTCTACAGGCCTAGTGAGAACGTGGTCTTTGTAGCACGAAGAGGAGTCTTTCTTGAAAGAGAGCTCATATTCAAAGAGGACAGTGGGAGCACTATTGACCTTGAAGAAATTCAAGAGTCAGCCAATGAAGGAACCTTAGATGACACTAGCACTCAACCAGAGGAAACAGTTCCTGTTGAACCAATCGATAACTCATTACCTCTTAGAAGATCCACTAGGGTGAGTGTGCCACCTGAGTTATATGGTTTTCATATTACTTCAGATGGTGACACATTCATAAGTGACAGAACACTGGTAAACTTAGATGAACCAGTCACTTATAAGGAAGCAATGGCAGGCCTAGAGGCTTCCAAGTGGAAAGAGGCAATGGACAGCGAGATTAAGTCCATGTATGACAACCAAGTTTGGAATTTGGTTGATAGTGCACCAGGTCGTAAGACAGTTGGGTGCAAATGGATCTTCAAGAAGAAGACAGACATGGATGGAAATGTGCACACATTCAAGGCTCGACTGGTTGCAAAAGGTTTCACTCAAACCCCAGGGGTTGACTATGATGAGACCTTCTCGCCAGTGGCTAAGATTAAATCTATTAGGATATTGATCGCCATAGCTGCCTTTCATGATTATGAAATCTGGCAGATGGATGTCAAAACTGCTTTCCTTAATGGGAAGTTGGCTGAAAATGTTTACATGAGTCAGCCAGAGGGTTTTGTTGATGCAAAGTTCCCCAATAGAGTGTGCAAGCTTGAGAAATCCATTTATGGATTGAAACAAGCATCTCGCAGTTGGAATCTTTGCTTCCATGAGAAAGTCAAAGAGTTTGGTTTCTCTAGAAGTGAAGATGAGTTATGTGTGTATATCAAGGCTAGTGGGAGTATAGTAACTTTTCTGGTGTTGTATGTCGATGACATATTACTCATTGGTAATGACGTTCCAACCTTGAAAGAAGTTAAGTCTTGGCTTGGAAAGTGTTTTGCCATGAAAGACCTTGGAGAAGCTGCCTATATTCTTGGGATTAGAATATTGAGAGATAGAAAGAAGAGACTAATTGGACTTAGTCAGAGCACATACTTGGATAAGGTACTAAAGAGGTTTAGTATGGAAAATTCCAAGAAGGGAGAGCTACCTATCCACAGCAATACCAAATTGAGTAAGACTCAATGCCCGAGTACAGATGTTGAAATATATGACATGAGTCGTGTACCTTATGCTTCCGCTGTCGGATCGATCATGTACGCTATGACATGTACTCGCCCTGATGTGGCATTTGCTTTGAGCATGGTCAGTCGCTATCAGGGAAACCCAGGTAGAGCTCATTGGATAGCAGTTAAGAATATACTCAAGTATTTGCGAAGGACAAAGGACTGGGTCCTTGTGCTTGGTGGCAGTGATACTTTGAGAGTAGATGGTTACAGTGATGCCAGCTTTCAGACGGATAGAGATAACTTCCGTTCTCAATCGGGCTGGGTGTTTTTACTGAATGGAGGAGCAGTTACTTGGAAGAGTTCCAAGCAAAATACGGTGGCTGATTCTACTTGTGAATCAGAGTACATAGCAGCAAGTGAAGCGTCGAAAGAAGCAGCTTGGTTGAGGAACTTCATCGGGGATCTCGGAGTTGTTCCAACCATCCAGGAGCCTATGGAACTGTTCTGCGATAATGAAGGAGCGGTTGCCTTGACAAAGGAACCGAGAGATCATGGTAAGACCAGACATATCGACAGAAAGTACCATTTCATCAGACATAGAGTTGAAGAAGGCCATCTTATAGTAAAGAGGGTGTCATCTGAAGATAACCCAGCAGATCCCCTCACAAAGGGTCTGAGTAGGGCTAAGCATATTCAGCATGCTCGGAGCATAGGACTGATATATGATATTAGTTTTAGTAGTTAGATTAGTTTTATTCTGAAACTTGTAACAAAGTAAATGTAATTGACTTTTGGTGATTAAATAATAAAGTATTATTTATAAGTTTGGTTTCTGCCTTTTGTCAATTGTTTATTATTGTGTTTCATTTTTGCATGTTTTACTTCCCGAATAATAAGATTATTCAAACTCCACAGTCACTCATACTTTTGGAAGTAAGTAGTGAATTAAGACTGTCATGAATTGGATTGCAGATTGTCTGAGGATAGACATGGCAATAGAATTGCTGCAATGTTCATGAGTACTCAGAAATTGAGATTTGAGTATTGGATAAACCCTCGCTCAGAGTATCACTTCATGGAATTCATCACGAGTAATACTGAGACGATAATATCCTATAATCTTGAAACGAAGATATATGAGTTGTAATTTACAAAGTCGGTTATGCATTGGTGATACGAAAACGCATCAGTAACTTGGTGTTATAAAATGTATTGTCATGTATAATTTGATGAGTAAAAGATACAAGCATATGAGTCAACATTTATTCGTTCCTTTTGCCCTAATAGGAAAAGCGATATCTGTGGGCCCCTCGATGATTTGGTGTTGACTTATGTGCTGGGCCCAACCAGGACTAGATTGATGTGTTCGATTAGAAGTCCTACATCATCACAAATCAGAAATTGGGAAACATAGATTCTGGACAAAGAGATTGATTACATCCCATGTCTTTTGTCTAGGGATATCTGGCAGAACGAAGGATTATATGATCACTTATCTTAGGACACGTAACTGACTGGGTCAGAGTTCGGCAGCAGCTTTTTGGAAGCTACGATTTGCTGGTCAAATTTAGAAGGCATACTAGCAATTATAGTTACAGACTTATCCAAGTGGGAGACTGTTGGATTAGGTGTCTAAGCTCATAACTATAATTGGTATGTACTTGAATTGATAGCAGCACAGTCCTTTTGGGTTGCCCTCAACCTAGCAACTGGACAAGGAAATAATGAAAGGAGAGATATTAATTTATAAGATTAATGAATTAATATAAATGATTTATTAATATGTTAAAAGATTAATATATTAATTAGAAATCATTATGTTTAATTAATAGTTAGCCAGAAATTAATCAGAATTAATTTTGGGGTTAAAAGAATTAATTATAAAGTGCAGGGACTAGTTTGCAATTAACTAATAGTTGAGTGGAAGGTTCCAGAACCCCCTTGGAAGGAGGTGGACGAAATTCTTAGGGGAAACCCTAGAGATTTCGTCCAAGGGGGTCCAAATAAGGCCTTTGGATCTTGCTTAGGCCCTAAGCAAAGGATAACTAGGGTTTTCCCTAAACCCTAGATCCCTCAGCTATTTAAGGAGCCTCCTGGCTCACATTTGAGGTCACTGATTTCTTTGGAAGAAACCCTAAGGCCGAAATTGCATACTCTCTCCATCCTCTCTCCTCCAAGTTTCCTTCTTGCTAGTTCTTGGGTGTGATTCCATTAGAGGCATTACATTTGTGGTGCTAAGCTTCCAAGAAGATCAAGATCAAGATCAAGAGGATTATCAATTGTTTGCTATAACAATTGAAAGGTATGTAACTCCTAAACCCTAGTTTGTTAATTTCGAAATTAGCCTCTCTCCTCTAGGGTTCTTGTTTTGCAATTCAAAGTTATATGTTCAATAGTTAAAACATAGATCCAAAGTAGGTTGCATGTGAACTTAGGAATTGTTTTCTAGTTTATTTGTTTTACCTAAAACCCATTAATTGTTTGATTGTATGGCGTTGGTATTTTGGGGGAACTCACTAAGCTTCAGGCTTACAGTTGTTGATTTTGTTTCAGGTAATTCAGATGATCGCGGGATACTCTGACATGAAACTATTTTGAAAACATTTTGTAATAATTAATGGTTTTTAAATGGTTGAAAAAGTTTTAAATTGTCTTGAATTTTATGGATGTTACATCAAACCTCATAATGAGGATTATATTGGGGTTAAACCCTAAAAATTAGGGTTTGTTGATTCACAGTGTACGCCCAACATACATATCGTACCCTAGCGTACGAAGGTGCTCCCTCCTGCGTCCAATTCAGGTGAGTACACCGTGCGTACTCACATTACGCCCAACATACAAAGACGCTTTCTTCTTTAAAAAGTATCAACACTTAACCAAAAATTCCAAGAAAATAATATCTCACAAAATGGATGTTACAAATTTCCCTCACTTGAATCAGACTTCGTCCTCGAAGTCCGCTGCTGCAAATAACTCTGGGTAATACTCCCTCATCTCATCCTCAGGCTCCCACGTCCACTCAGAGCCCTTTCGGTGCAGCCACTTCACCTTCACCAATCCCACAACCTTATTCCTCAAGGTTTTCATCTTCCGGTCAAGGATCACCACTGGTCTCTCAATGTAATTCAAGCAGTCATCCACCTTAATGTCCTCCAAAGGAACCACTGCAGAATCATCATCCAAACACTTCCATAGCTGAGAGACGTGAAAGTGTTATGAATCTGACTGAGCTCCTCCGGCAGATCCAAACAATATGCTACCCTGACCACCCGAGGTAAAACCCTGAAAGGACCAATAAACCTGGAGCCCGGCTTACCCTGCTTCCTGAATCGGATGACACCTTTCCAATGTGACACCTTCAGGAGTACCATATCCCCAACCTGAAATTCTAAGTCTGGTCGACGTCTGTCTGCATAGCTCTTCTGTCGGCTCTGAGCTATCTAAAGTCTGTTGCGAACCTGTTGAATCAATTTCGTCGTCTTGAGTACCACCTCGGTACTCCCCATGACCCGCTGACCGACCTCACCCCAACATACCGTGGTCCTACGCTTTCGACCATAGAGCATCTCAAAAGGAGTTCGATGAATGCTGACGAGATAATTGTTGTTATACGAAAATTCTGCCATTGGAAGATACGTATCCCAACTACCACCAAAATCCAGAACACATGCCCGCAGTATATCCTCCAAGGTCTGGATAGTTCACTCACTCTGACCATCAGTCTGTGGGTGGAAAGTCGTGTTGAAATCTAGACGGGTACCCAACTCTTCGTGGAATCACTTCCAAAACTTGGAAGTAAACCGAACATCCCTATCAGAGACCACAGAAACCAGCACCACATGACGTGCCACCACTTCCCGAATGTAGATATTGGTCAGCTTCTCTGTTGTAATGCTCTCCTGGATCGGGATAAAATACGTGCTCTTGGTCAACCGATCCACGATGACCCATATTGAATCCACTCAACGCGTCGTCCTAGGCAGCTTGGTGATAAAATCCATCGTAATCTCTTCCCATTTCCATACGGGAACTTCCAATGGCTCCACTTTGTCGTGGGGTCGCTGATGCTCGTCCTTGACTTTCCTACAAGTCAAACACCTTTCCACGTACCAGGCCACGTCTCGCTTCATACATGGCCACCAATAATCAGGTCGGAGATCTCTATACATTTTTGTCGCTACGGGATGAATAGAGAATCTCGACTTGTGCGCCTCCTCCATCAAAACTTGACGCGCACCACCCCAATATGGAACCCACACCCTTCGATGAAGGGTCAATAACCCTTGGCTATCATAATCTAAGGAAGCCACCTGACCCACTATGCGCTTACTCTTCCGGTGCTCTTCCTTCATGACGTCAACCTTAGCTACTCGGATCTGCTCTAAGAGTGGGGTAATCACCGTCATCCTCAAGCACACATCCCTGATCAGAGCAGCGATCGTCTTGCGGCTGAGAGCATCGGCCACCACTTTGGCATTTCCTGGGTGATAAAGGATCTCACAATCGTAATCCTTTACCACATCCAACCATCTATGTTGCCTCATGTTCAGACTTGGCTGGTCCATCAGATACCTCAGGCTCTTGTGGTTTGTAGAAATAGTACAACGAGCCCCATAGAGGTAATTTTGCCAAATCTTGAGGGCGAAAACCACAACCTCCAACTCCAAGTCATGTGTAGGATAGTTTCCTTCATGAGACTTTAGCTGCCTCGAAGCGTAAGCGATCACATGACCCCGCTGCATCAACATTGCATCCATACCAGTGATCGACGCATCACAATACACCATGAAATCCTTGACACCCTACTTCAGGGTAAGAATCAGTGCCTCACACAATCTCTGCCTCAGAGTCTCAAAGGTTGCCTGTTGCTCAAGCCCCCAAAGAAATGTGACGGTCTTCTTTGTCAACCTGGTCAACGGAACCGCGATCTTGGAGAAATCCACAATGAATCTCTGATACTAACCCGCCAATCCAAGGAAACTCTGAATCTCGGATGGAGACCTCAGAACCTCCCATCTCATCACTGCATCAACCTTTTCCGGATCGGCCAGAACATCGTTCTGGTTGATGAGGTGTCCCATAAACTGCACCCCGCGCAACCAAAACTCACTCTTGGAGAACTTTGCATACAACCTCTCCCTCTTCAAATTCTCCAATATCTCTCTCAGATGCTCCTCATGCTACTCCTTGGTCTTGGAATAGACTAGGATATCATCAATAAACACAATCACAGACCGATTCAGCATCGGCCTGCATACGCGATTCATGAGATCTATGAATACGGATGGAGCATTGGTGAGCCCGAAGGGCATCACCACGAACTCATAGTAACCATAACGAGTCTGGAAGGCCGTTTTCTGCATATCCTCCTCTCTGAACCTCATCTGGTGATAACTTGAATGCATATCAATCTTGGAAAACCAAGATGCGCCCTGAAGCTGATCAAATCAATCGTCGATCCTCGGGAGCGGGTAACGGTTCTTCATCGTCAGCTTATTCATCTCCCAGTAGTCGATACACATCCGATGCGACCCTTCCTTCTTCTTCATAAACAGGATCTACGATCCCTAGGGTGAACTACTCGGTCGAATAAATCCTTTGTCTAACAGCTCCTGCAGATGTGTAGATGACTCCCACATCTCTGGAGGTGATAACCGATAAAGTTCTTTGGCTATCGGAGCCGCACCTAGAACCAAGTCAATCAGAAACACCAACTGTCTCTCTGGAGGAACTCTGGGAAAATCCTCTGGGAACACATTCGGGTATTCCCTAACAATCAGTACATCACCTACGGTCACCTCACCCTTCTCCCGGGTATCCATCACATATGCCACAAAACCGGAACATCCCTGCTAAAGATAGCGCCTGGCCCTTGTTGTCGAACAGAGAGCCGGCCCACGCTGAGCACCGTCACTGTGTATCACCGAATCTCCCCCACTTGGGGTCCGAACACGCATCGGTTGGAGCCCACAATCATTCATCACTTCATTGGGGCTCAACCAATCCATTTCATC
Organism: Lactuca virosa; assembly: GCF_052849685.1. Lineage (NCBI taxonomy): Eukaryota > Viridiplantae > Streptophyta > Magnoliopsida > Asterales > Asteraceae > Lactuca > Lactuca virosa. The sequence continues at coordinate 167,534,028 of NC_136429.1, forward strand.
AACGACCTTTCTCTCGCGCAGGGGAATCGGAACCAAATCAATCGGATAATGCTCACTGAATAACTCCAAAGTGCATCCACGGTGAGCCCTCGACACTCGCACCGATCGGTCATCAACAATCTCAACCTCTAGTGGATAATACAACTCTCCCGGAACATCGCCAAACCTCTTACTAAGTGCAAGAGATACAAAAGATCAGGTAGCCCCTGAATCGAATAAGACCAACACATGAATATCGTTCACAAGGAACGACTCTAAAAAACAATACAAACATATAAGCATGATAAATAACATAAATAAAAGATAGGGAAAAGATACATACCCATGACCACATCAGGTGTGGCACAAGCCTCCATGGTTGTCAGTTGAAATGCGTTGCTCCGAACTACCAGCGCCTCCACCTTGCCGTGGTGGCTGTAGCATCCCGATGTCAAGGTAATTTCAATTTCAACCCTATGTTTGTATGTGATTGAAATTTTTACTCTTGAGTTGAGGAAGGTTGCTAGATTGGCCCATTGTGACAAATTCGTAATTTTACCCCAAGTGGAGTATGATGAGCGTACATTGTGTACGCTATGCGTACTAGGGCCTGCCCTAGTACACTGGACATACACCTCGTACGCAGGGCATACGTGAAGAAAGGGTAAACCTACTTTTTAGGGATTGGTTTATATTTAAACCTCATTATAGCCTCATATCTCATTCTTCTTCAGCCTCCCTCTGTGAAAAACGTCTTCAAGCAACCCTAAGAGAGAAGAGTCCATTTTTGAGCCCATAAGAGTGATTTGGAGGTGTGTTTGAAGAAGAAGAAGGTGGTAAGAAGATCTTGGAGATTGGAAGGATTTTGGATCTGAGATTCCCTCCTTGTTTGTAACCTCCACGAGGTATAAAGCTTGTAACTTTATCACTCCATCTTGTAGATCTAAACATTTCATTCCATTAAGTTACTTTTTGTCCCAAAATGGTGATTCTTGAGCATGGCATGTTCTTCACCCAATAAGTCGTCCTTTCAGACCTTAGGAAGGGTCTTAAGTCATAAAAATGTGGCCTTGATGGTTAGTTTTGCTCCATGCACTCTTTAGAAGGTCTTAATTCATTAAGATGTTGTACTTTGGGGTTTTGGGCACTTAATGGACATGCATAGTCATAAAGTTGGAAACTTTATGACTCTTAGTAGTATTTTGGACTTGGATCTGAAAGATGGAAGTGAGAGCTTAAGGCATTAAGCTCTTAATGAAGATTTGGGAAGTCTAGGTGTATGCCCTACGTAACCTGGAGTACGTAGCACGTATGTAGTCAACCATCCCGATTTCGGTCAAGGCTTGAGTACGCCCAGCATTCCTTCGGAGTACGCCCTGCGTACGAAGCCTGAGTTGACTCAGTTGTGTTGACTCCACTGACTTGCTGACTTTGACCAAGTTGACTTAGGGGTATTTTGGGTATTTGAGCACTAGTTGAATCTTGGTCTCTATCTGTTGAATAGGAGACCTGTAGAGCCGGTATTTGGAGCAATTATCGTTCAGCTTTTCATCAGACAGTGAGGTGAGTCTTCCTTACTATACTTACGGGTCGAAGGCACTAAGGCCGTCCCAGTGGATTGGATATCCTTTTATATGATAGTATATTATTATGTTGTAGAGATCTGTTAGATCGGTATCCTGGTATATAGGATGTTAGCATGCGGTAGTGATCTGTGAATTTGCATGTTTGTTTGATGCATGGTTATATGTTTATCTGTTATGTGTATGTCGACATGTTATATTTGGTTGGGTTGAGGTGATCCTTCTTTGTTCTGAAGGCCAAGATACCTAGGGCGGTCCGGATAGAATGTAGGCCATGGGAGGCGGTCCAGTCAGGCCGAAGGCCTAGTGAGCGGTCCGGATAGATTGTAGGCCCTGCGAGGCGGTCCAGTCATGAAGAAGGCTCGGGAGCAGTCCAGATAGGATGTAGGCCCTGCGAGGCGGTCCATTCAGGCTGAAGGCTCAGTTATGCATGTTGTTGATTGATATGTTGTATGTGGTGGTACTTTGGGGAAACTCACTAAGATTTGGCTTATGGTTTTAGTTTATTGTTTCAGGTACTTCTGATGATCGTGGGAAGATGAAGGTGTGACCATACACATCCTCTGTTTTATAGCTTTTTGATTTTGGGATACTCTTATATTGTTAAACAATTTGGAAAAAATGAGTTTGTAAACATTTTATGACTATGGGTTGTTTTTTAAAACTTTAAATTTGTTGTGATTTTTTAGTCGTTACAAGTTGGTATTAGATCCCTGGTTTGAGAGAATTGGATAAGCATTCGTGAGAGTCCAGACTCAAACTAAGGATTTGCAAAGGTTTCAAAATTGTTTTCAAAAGTAACCAATGAAGGATGTGATGTGTACAATCAGCCGAAGCCAGTAAGTATACCCTAAGTTACCACACAGTTAACTGTTATTATGTTATGTAGAACAGCATGCTAGTGATAGGCTAGGGATCTTCAGGAATTGCATGATAGAATTTCCTGATTATATGATGCCTGATAGCATAGGGTTCTTCCTTATATGAAATTGACATCATTACTGTAGTTGCTTAGTGTATGCATCAAAACTATACATAACTAAGATTTTATCGCTTGAGAATGTTTGATTTAGTCTTATTTCATGTTACATGTTTGGTTGTGGTCTTAGGGTAGAATCAAGTATTCGACTGTCTGTAGGATCCAGTGTTATGTATGATTAACATACACGAGTGTTGCAGGGTTGGTGGAAGTTTCATGGATGAGTTATGTGTGGCCAGCCGATCAGTCGAGGAATGTTTAGCCTTTCTCTAGGAAGTGAGAATAAGGGGTATGTGTAATTCAGTGAGTGTAGTTAGGGTTGTTGTGATGATCTTCTGAGACAAATATGGGTAGGTGTGGAAGATAGTATGGGGCCGTACTATTAGAAGCACTGGACCTGTACGCGTAGCAGGGAAGTCACAACCCCTAGGGTTTTGTAGGAAATGGTTCCTATGGTATGATATGTGTATTATCTGATATATCCCTGGTTTATTTTTAGTATGGTGGTTACGAGGCGATTTAAGACAGGATCTGGATCAGGAGTCGGGACAGGTGGCCAGGATGGGCTAGGATTGACTGAGGATCGGGTTAGGGAGATCATTCATGAGGAGGTTATTTCTATTGTCCAGGGGCATATACCGGAGTTGTTTGGGTCTAACAAGACCGCTATGATGGAGTTCTTCGATGTCACACCCCAAAACCGGAACGGCGGAAACGTTCGGGGGTGGAGGACGTCATGTTTAGTATCACAAGATATGCATTATAGTAAGCAAAGTAATGAACAACCATTTCATTAGAAAGAAAGTGTTTACAATGTGTGTGTTCACAAAACATGGAATACATAAGCAAATAACAAACAAGACTTGAAGCTATACTGCTCCATCTTCTGAATTCCCAGCACGAGTACCTATCTATTAGTCTCCTGAGAATACAAGTTATTTGAAAGAGTTGATCAACAATTAAGCTGGTGAGTTCATAAGATTTTAGTGATGTAAGTAAGTTGTAAAATGGTGTTGTAAAATGTAGTTGAAAATGTAGTAAGTTGTAAGTTCTGTTTAGAAAAGTTCGCTTGTTCCTCTAGAAAATCCTATATTTCCTACTTTAATGAAAGATAAGTAAAAATGACTTTACAACCCTTTCTATGAGTACTAAATGGATACAAGTTATATAAGACTTAGAGTAAACAAACAATTGATTGTGCGCATCTGCCCTAAGCCCACAACCAAACAAGGAACAGGAAGTAAGGCGGATAGCACACATCTCATTGTTTGTTAGATCATTGTTGTATATAACCCTGGCGTATTCACTTGTTACTCATGGAGTTAATTGTAATAGTTCCTTTATATTTAATGAAAAGATTCTTTAAAAAAACCCTTATTTCTTATAATAAAATGGTGACCACAGTGATTATCTTCTATAATCACTTAGTTTATACTGGCTATATATGATCTAATATCGAATAGATAGTTAATTGGGTGAATCTACCCTAAGCCCACAACCAAACAAGGAACAGAAAGTAAGGCGGAAAGCACACATCCAACTACCTGTTGGGTATTAATGATATATAATCATGATGTATAAACTAAGGTATTATAGAATTAATCACCTAAAGTCCTTTAAGTTTATAATGGTTTAATAAAATGGATTAAACCCTTTACTGGGAAGTTTCTAGTTTTGTATACCAAAAGTTCTGATTTGGAAAGTATGTTTTGTACTAGAAAACTGTGCATTGACTTTGTGTCCTATGACTTGACCCATACCTGGTACCCTTATGATGACTTAATGTATACTGAACCTATATATATCTAAAATCGAATAGATAATAGATTGGGTGAATCCGTTCCAAGCCCACAACCAAACAAGGAACAGGAAATGAAGCGGAGAACACACATCCTATTATCTGTCGGATCCTATTGTTATATATATATCCTTTGATGTATACATTAAGGAATCATAAGGTTATCATTATGGTCCCTTTCTACTGAATGTAACTAGACTCGACTGTTCTGTTTGTCATTTGTAAAATGTAAGTTTTCCCTAGTTTATAACTATCTTAACTCGAAAATAGTTTGCATTTGACTTTCAAGTGGTACTGTCACTTTATGAAAGTAATGGGAAATGTAAGTACACAATTGTCGTTTAAAATGACATACGGATGTCTTGATGACCTTAAAACATGTTTGTTTTATACTGGTCATAATGTGAAGGCTAGTACCCCTACTATACGCTCTCCCTGTCTAGAGATTAAGGGAACCAAACGTGACCTCTGCAATCAATTGCAAGCCGTGTAATTCACATTAAAGTTATATGATCATGTATACCCAATATAACTATCACCTTTTGTTTGGAACAATGAGTTAGTGATTCATTGGTATAATTAGATCATGTAGTAGTTCCATGCTATACCAACTTATTATGTTCGTTCTGTTTCTCATATAGTATGTTCTGTTTCTCATATAGTATGTTCGTTCTGTTATCGTGTATTGTATCTAGTATGAACTGAATCTCTAAACTATACCCATTATAGTTCACTAATGTTTTACTTAAACTGTTATTGAAAAGACTCATTTATCTACTAAGTTATGCTTGTACTTTAAAAACGGAGTTTTGTTAAACTATGAAGTAACATAACTTTAAAAGAGTTTTTGAAATGTTTTGATCACTTATAAAAGGCATAAGCAATCTTTTGAAAGATGTATATATATAACAAACATTTACACAATTATCACTGTGTTCAACTTGTATTCCCCCCCCCCCCCTTAAAAGCATTTAAAACAGTTTAAAAGATTCATTATGGGGTATGAACTCACCTGATGTGGGTGATTCAACGAATACGCGTGTAAGGATGAGAAGTTCCACGAATGAAGTCCCGAGACACAACAAGTCCTAAATGACATATATTGACATATATTGGCATGAATATAGTGTTTATAAGCAACTATATGAAAGGAAACACCTTCCGGGACTAGGAAACACTTTGACCAAGTGTTGGAATCACATGTGATTCATCAAAGGAAAGTGGAATGGCACTAATATGAGTTTACTACAATGGGTTTACGGCCAAATGGAGTTTACGGCCGTAAACTCATGGTCAAACATGCATAAGTTTTGGTTTGAAGACTAGGGAAGCTTTAAGGACCATTGCTCTACACAAGGATGATAAAGACCATCATAAGGAAGGCTTTTGATGAGTTTACGGCCAAGCAAGGAGCTTACGGCCGTAAACTCATGGACATTATGAAGTGAGTGTGGTTTAAGGTCCTATACTCATCAATGAATGGTTCTAGGTCACAAGCTTTGTATCTAGGAGGGTTTATGGTCCATACATGCTATAACATTGAGTTTACGGCCAAGGAAGATCTTGGGCCGTAAACTCAAGATGTTCTTGGGAAAATGTATGTTTCAAGGGTGTGATTCAAGGCTTCCTAGTAGATATGAAGTATAATGAAGGAATACTTACGTTATGGAGGCTTGAAAGGGTTGGTTTTGGCCAAAAACACTAGTGTGTGTTCTTGGTGTTCTTGGTGTTTCTTGAAGATCTAAGAAAACATGATTTCCATGGATGAATCATGAGGATGAAGCTAGTTAAGAAGGATTAACAACAAACTAGAGAAAGAACACTTACACTTTTGAAGATCTAAGATGAAAAGTTGGATGATACTTGAGAGAGAATGGGACTTTCTTGACTTGGAAATGAGAATAATGAAGAATATGAAGGATATGAGTCTAAAAGGGGGAGTTTACGGCCCACCTTGAGTTTACGGCCGTAAACTCAAGTGTTGTGGCCGTGAACTCTAAATGAAGGGGTTAAGGCTTGATTTGTTGTACAGTGTCTCTAGCAGGTTCATTCTAACACTCATTCCTTAAGTGTACTAGGCTTAAAACTCCTTAGAATGACCTTTATCAAGGCTAGAACTCATTACCAATGAGTCTGACACTCAGTTGAGTTGACTGACTGAGCTTTCAAAGCAAAAAAATTTCGGGTTGTCACATTCGACGACCGATATGCTTCACTTTCAGAGACTGCTGATGTTGCAGCCACGCCAGCTGTTGCTGCTGCGGGGATTGACGTTGGGAGGGATTTTCAGTACCGGGACTTCGAAAAAAAGAATCCCCCGGTGTTTAACGGGGTTCAGGATCCGATCATTGCCATGAGGTGGCTGTCGGATGTTGAGGGATGTTTCTTCACTTGCTCTTGCCCAGCTGACCATAAGGTCAAAGTGCGCTCTGAACCTTCTTCGGTCTGGAGCGAAGGATTGGTGGAGGTTGGTTACTAGTTCATAGACCCCAGAGCAGCGAGTTGCAGTATCATGGGAGCAGTTCTCTGAGATGTTTCGCTTGAGATATGTTTTATTGGTGGATCAGGAGAGGATGGCCCAGGAGTATTTGGACCTGAGGCATGGTACCGAGTCGGTGACGGAGATCACCAAGATATTCACAGAGAGAGCTATGTTTTGCCCTAAGTTTGCTGCTTCTGAGCAAGCTCAGATGACTTGGTACTTCAGCATGCTAAAGACGGACATCTGCCAGTTCGTATCTACTCAGCGTTATGGATCACTCCTTGACTTGTAGGAGGCCGCGAGGAGGCGTGAGATTGAGATGGAGCTCCAAAAGAGGGAGTAGAGACAGGCGCATGTGCAGTCGTAGCCTGCAGTGAAGCGGTTTAAGGCCGCTAATGTGAGGTCAAGGAGTCAGAGGGGCCGCACTTGTGGAAAGTGCGGCAAGGTTCACGAGGGTCCATGTCATTTTATTTCTAGATGCCACAAATGTGGTAAACAGGGGCACTATGCAAGGGATTGTCGCCACCCGGCCCCAGTTTCGAGTACCAGGATTTGCTACCACTGTGATCAGGTTGGCCATATGAAGGTCAATTGTCTATTGCTCCAGGGGAGGGTGGAGCCCAATGTGCTCCAGGGGAGGGTGGAGCCCCAGATGGCTCGAGGCTGTGCTTTGCAGCTCACTGTCAAGGAGGCCATAGCAGCGCCTGACGCCATGACCGGTATGTTTCTATTTATTTTTCTGTTGATTATTTTTATGGTATGCTCATGTCTTAATCTTTTAATAGGGATTTTATTATGCCCCTTAGTGAGTTGGAGTGTTTGTTGCGGGTTTCTATCACCAACGAAATTTGGGTTTCTACATCCCGAGTGTATCGGGGTTGTGTATTGGAAATCTTCGGGGTGCCATACTTGATTGATTTGATCCCTATCCCCATGGGGGATGTGTGCGTGATAATAGGGATGGATTCGTTAAGCAGGTTCGGTGCTATGATCGATTGCGAGGGTCAGCGAGTGGTGGTTCGAACCCCAAGTGGGGGAGAACTGGTTATCTATGGAGAGGGCACTAGGGTTGGTTCAGGGTTTTGTTCGGTGGTCAGGGCCTGACAGTATATTCAGCATGGGTGTGCGGGTTACCTTGCTTATGTGGTTGATACTTGGGTCGGAGAGCAGACCTCAGTTTCAGAGATGCCAGTTTTTAAGGAGTTTTTCGATATATTCCCGGAGGAGTTACCCGGTGTGCCTCCCGAGAGGCAGGTTGAGTTTAGGATTGATCTAGTGTCATGTGTGGCTCTGATTGCCAAGGCGTCGTACCGCTTGGCACCGCCTGAGATGCAGGAGTTGTCCTCTCAACTTCAGGAGCTGTTAGGCAAGCAGTTCATCAGACCGAGCAGTTCGCTGTGGGGAGCGTATCTACTGTTCGTCAATAAGAAGGATGGTTCACACCAGATGTGCATTGATTATCGGGAGTTGATCAAGTTAACGGTGAAGAACTGTTATCCTCCTCCGCATATTGATGATCTCTTTGATCAACTGCAGGGTGCATCTTGGTTCTCCAATATCAACTTGAGGTCAGGGTATCATCAGGTGAGGGTGAGAGAGGAGGATGTGGAGAAGACCACATTCCGGACTCGTTATGGACATTACGAGTTCGTGGTGATGCCATTTGGGCTCACCAATGTGCCTGCAGTGTTTATGGAATTGATGAATCGGGTGTGCAGGCCAATGCTCGACCGATCTGTTATAGTATTCATTGATGACATCTTGGTGTATTCCAAGACTAGAAAGCAGCACGAAGAGCACCTTTGAGAGCTTTTGGGAGTATTGAGATGGGAACGGTTGTATGCCAAGTTCTCGAAGTGTGAGTTTGGTTACGAGAGATCCAGTTCCTGGTACATCTCATTAACCAGGATGGGATTTTGGTTGATCCGGCCAAGATCGAGGTTGTGATGTAGTGGGAGGTTCCAAAATTTCCCTCATATATCAGGAGTTTCTTGGGTTTGGTGGGATACTATCAGAGATTTATCCAGAATTTCTCAAAGATCGCAGTACCCCTCACTCGTCTGACGAGGAAGGGAGTAGATTTTCAGTGGGGCCAGGAGCAGTAGGATGCTTTTGAGATGCTGCGACAGAGGTTATGTGAGGCCCCGGTGTTGAACCTTCTAGAGGGCGTTGAGGATTTTGTGGTATTCTGTGATGAATCCATCACTGGTTTGGGGGCGGTCATTATGCAGAGGGGGTGAGTGATTGCTTATGCTTCACGGCAGCTGAAGCCGCATGAGGTGTGGTATCCTATTCATGACCTGGAGTTGGGGGCAGTGGTGTTTACCCTTAATATTTGGAGACATTATCTTTATGGGGTCTGTTCTACTATATACATGGATCACAAGAGTTTGAGATATCTTATGGACTAGCCGAAACTGAACATGAGGCAGCGCAGGTGGCTGGACGTGGTCAAGGATTATGACTGCGAGATCCTTATCATCCGGGTAAAGTGAATGTGGTAGCGGATGCATTGAGCCTTAAGTCGGTTGGTTCTTCAGTTGGGGAGATGTGTATGAGGATATTCGTTGATTCTCCACTTTTGGGTTTGATCAGAGAGGCTCAGGCAGAGGGAGCTCAGAAGGAGAACTGGAAACAGGAGAGGATCAGGGGCGATATCGACAGGTTCGTCACCGATAGTCGGGGGTTGTTGACCCGATGTGGTCGGGTATGGGTTCCAGTTTATGGTGGGATTAGGCAGATAGTGTTGGAGGAGGCTCATAATTCTCATTTTTTCTATACACCCAGGAGCCACCAAGATGTATAGGGATTTGAGATTGAGTTACTGGTGGTTGTGTATGAAGAGGGAAATAGCTTGGTATGTCGGTAGGTGCTTGACCTGTAGGATGGTCGAGGCCGAGCATCAGAGGCCACATGGGAAGCTGTAGCCTTTGGAGGTTCCCATGTGGAAGTGAGAACAGATCACCATGGATTTTATCACCAAGTTGCCAAAGACGGCCAAGCGTTTTGATGCTATATGGGTCGTCGTGGATCGATTGACCAAGAGTGCCCACTTTTTGGCCATTCGGGAGTGCTCGTCGGCCGAAACGTTTGCCGATGTGTATGTTCGGGATATTATTGCTCGTCATAGGGTTCCGGTCTCCATTGTTTCATACCGAGATGTTCGGTTGACTTCCCGATTCAGGTAGAAGTTCCACGAGGAACTGGGCACGAGACTTCATTTCAGCATGGCTTATCACCCGCAGACCGACGCTCAGAGTGAACGGACCATCCAGACTCTTGATGATATGTTACGGGCTTGTGTCATAGATTTCGGTGGGAGTTGGGATTCCTACCTACCTCTTGCAGAGTTGTCCTACAAAAATAGCTATCACTCCAGCATTGGTGCCCCACCTTTTGAGCTTTTGTATGGACGGACATGTCGTACCCCGATATGTTGGGGAGAGGTTGGTCATAGGTTCATGGGAAGGACTGAAGTGGTCCTTCAAACCACGGAGCTTATTCAGCAGATCAGGCAGAGACTGTAGACAGCTTTGAGTCGACAGAAGAGTTATGTCGACCGGTGCCGATCAGAGTTGGAATTTTAGGTCCGCGATATGGTATACTGAAGGTCTCACCTTGAAAGGGTCTGATACGCTTCAGGAAGAGACGTCCCCAACTTTATTCCAAACTTGTCCCGAGATTGGCCTGAAATAATCAGCGTAGGCTTAATCTCTCATCCTAAAAAAAACTCAATGGAATCACGAATTCCGTACATTTCATCAAAATATTTTCAATAAACACAATATATTGATTTTGGGGATTATTCCTTTTGTTCATTTATCCAGATTTTAAACTCAAAATACATGTTATGCTTATTTTACTTTGTTGTTTGAAACCCTTCACTTTTTGAACCCTTTCCAATAATCAACCTCATGAGTAATCAGTTGAACTCATTGCCAAAGTCTCATTTTCAAGGTTCACTAACATAGTTAGCGCAGTCGGTAACACTTAATGGACCAACCCATACACTCCCGCTATCGAGGGGTCACATATTGTTTCACACAATGTCGTCAACTTGAACTTTTCTTCATATTTATCTTGATTGTGAATTCTTCAAGTTATTTGATGGCTTCATCGGATTTGATCATCTTTGTACTTGACTTGAGCTTGAATATAGATACTTGGAAGTTCTTCAATGTATTATGATGCTTTTTGGTTGTGTGAAAACAATAATAGTCCCCTCCCAACCCCAAAGGCGCAGGAGTAAGTATGACCAAGTACTCAGAGCGTGATGACACATATTGTTCGGTTGGGTCCTCAATTGAAAGATCGTAGGCTCGAGCCAAAAATATTCATTTTTCAAACACTTGGGTATTTCACATAACAATTTTTAAATATATATAAATTTTCCAAACCGGTTGAGCAACCCACAAAATCAATATTAAATAGATATTATGACTCGATGTACGAAACTCCTATCATTTTCCATCTTGATGAGTTACATTCAAGATATAGAGAAGCTACTAACTCATCACATATTTCATGGTGACCAACTTCAGGATAAGATAATTAACGATAGAGTTTAAGATAGTAGTACATTCATCCTAAGTTGATTATCCAAAAAAAATCATCAAAGTTAATGTGAAAGAAATTAAAAACATGGAGGACGACACACCTGATGGTACCGGTGGTAGAGGCGGTTTTGATTCTTGAAAAACTTCACTAACTTGAGGCATTTTCATAATGTTTCGTTATGCTCGAACAAACATCGAAGAATTATGATTTTTTTTAATCACTTTTTCTTCGATCCTCCATCTTTTTCTTGTGTACACCCCCTCCCCAACTTTAAGTCTTGCATTGTCCCCGATGCATCAAAAGATAAATTCCTAAAATAATAATAAAAAAACCAACTCCAAGCACACAAATCAAATAAAATAAAAATAAACTACACTAACTAGCCCTCAATTTCGCCGGGGTCCACGATTGCACTTGGCACGTGCAACAAGCCTTTTAAACCCCTAGGTTACCCCTATTGGACGAGTGAATTCTCGTGAGGGTTTGCAGTGAACACACCCACAAAGTTCAAAATTGCCAAGTTTAATGTCATTAGCGGGACGGGTTACCTTGAGCGATGACTACGGAGGATCATATATCCGTGGACTTTTTTGAAAGTTAACAGTGAGATCATTTATCTTATTTTTAGTAACTGGAGGTAAGCATGTCAATAGATCAGTCCCCTTAGTTTCATTGATGAACCCATATTCTTTTGTTTTACCTGGATCAAATGGAATGCCTTCTTTCACCATGTGGAATCCTAACCTTTTATCTTTAGTCCTTCCATAGGAATGTTTAAACCTTGTTTTAAAGAAGCACATACAATTTTTCTTTCGGGTAAAGTTCTTTAGTAGAGGCTTGATATCATGGAACACTTTTATTTTTGATTTGCAGACACGTGTTGTATAATGCTTTTTGTTCCAAAACTTTCTTTCCAGGTGCTGACTCCCACTACTATCCAATGATCTTGACCTGTTACATGAGAAAAATTTCTCCAAATCGAGGGTCGTGTGAGAGAGCATATTTGCGGTATGCTCATACACATAATCATGAATAGTATTGATTACACATAGGTTACCACTGATTGGAGAATCATTAGTAGCTCTAAACAAAAGGAATCTAACCTTATGGTTTCTAAATATCAAATTAATCGCACCTTCTCGACAACTAATTTTAGCATCGATACTTTCTAAAAAGGGACGATCAATGGTTACATTTAGTTGTTTGTTTTTGACCAATATTTTAGAACCCATCACATTAAAAAGTTGTGGTTCAGGTTTTTTCAAAATTATTGGGTAGGGGATGGTATTAGCCTCCACAAACCCCTCCCCAACTTTGGACTCTTCCAACTCATGAAAATCTTCATTGTACTTATCCAATTCAATTTCAACTTCTTTGAGTTCAGACATACTCTCAGTCTCCTGATCATTTAAAGATACATAATCCTCCACCACAAGCTCTAGTTCGGGTGGTGTAAGTTTATGCACTTTGTTATCAAATAATTTATCACTACATGGAAAAGTTACCCCATTCACCAGCGTAGTGTCTGAAAGATTGTCTGAAGGTTGTTGATTTAATTGCTCGGCTATATGTTCTAATTGTTTTTCAATAACTGAAATTGACTTCGAGTTGTCTTCTTCTTTGTTGAAGGTTTCATTCAACATGTCCAACATTTGATCCAACTTCTTGCTAAATGAAGATTCATCTGATTCTTGGTCCTCCAGAAAACAAGGTGATCCATGGTGTTGGCTTTGAGTTGAATCGTCAGTCCACCAACAATCATCGTCATATGGATCATCACATGTATCATAATTATATGACTCATAGTAGAGATCATTATAATATTGATATTGGTCTGAATTTTCTCTCTCCCACCACATATCTTGATTCATGTAAGTATATTCTTCCATTCACCACCGTGCCTACACAAAAAAAAAACAGTAAAAGAGTGAAGATTCTAAACTAAAAATAAAACAAAAAAAATTAAAAATGTAAGGACTACTTCAACACAATAATTCAAGCGCACAATCTCCCCGGCAACGGCTCCAAATTTTGATCGAAGTCGTTGTCTCAATCAAAAATAACCTCAAAACCACTAGATAGCTAGGGTAAGTAAGGGTCGAATCCACGAGGAGTTTGTGGTCAAACTTTGTGCTAAAGTAGTCAATGAAAAAGAACTAATACTTGCAATTGTCACGAAAAATATTTAAACTAAGATTTAAATAAAAAAAAACTAGAAACTTTATATTGCAAACGATTACCAATGAGAAAAACAAGGTTACTTCAGGTTCATTGTCAGATGATTAAGACTCACGTGTTTATCTTCCCTTAAATTCCAAATTAATTATGAAAACATAACTAAGGTCAATTAACATGCAATAAATAACTTTGGGCACACAATATGTTATCCCGATTAGTTGTCTTACTCCCTATGTCTAAATGGATTAGGAACAATGAGTGGCTTGACAATATTGTGTCTTATGATTACCAATTACAATTTTTAGCATTTAAAATCACAAGTTTGGAATAGTATATGTTGATTCAACCCATCGTCTTAGTTCCTAAACTATATGAATTAGGCACGATTAGTGAATTGACAATAAACTATCTTAATTGTAAAATTAAACACATGAATAAAACCCAACTTCAATTATCATTGATAGAAATCATAAATTGAAGAACATATAATAACCAAAGTTGATTGGAATAGAAGTAATAATCAAAACACGTTCATCAAATCATCCTAAACATTCCCAGAAGTAACCTAGGTAGTTTAGCCTTCCATAGAATTCACAAAACACAAAACTTGAATAAAAACAATGTAATTCATAATAAAATTCATAAACCAACTTGAAATCATAAAACTAATAAAATCTAATGATCAATCAAACATGGAACGATGAAACCTTGGAGAAGAAGTAACCAAATCTGGAGTTTGATGAAGATCCACCGGTTGAACGACTTCAATCGTTGAATGATGATGAACTTTGTGATTTGTAGGTTCGGATTCGGAAATTGATGATCAGAAACGCGTTTGGAGAAGGTTTGAATGTGTTTGGAACCCTCCAAAACTGTGGAAAATTGCAGGGGAGAAGTCCAAAGTCGATTAGGGTTTAATCTCCCTTAAATAGGTGCTAAAAAAACTGATTTTCAGAGCTGTTTTCCGCATCGGCGTCCTAGTAGGCGTCTTAGACGTCAGATAGGACGTCTGGGCGTCCTTCAGGGCGTTTTACATGCCTTCTGTCGTCCTTGATTTGCACTTGAAAATGGCCTAAAACGGTTAGGCGTCCTAGGGGGCGTCTTAGACGCGTTCTAGGACGTCCCTCATCTTTTTTGCCCCTTTTTGGTGATGAAAACGGTAGAATCAGTAAAAACGCAAAACATGAAAGTTGTAGGAAATTTTGTCTAGTTTCCAGAACTTCTTCATTCATGTCAATCGGACCTCTAGATCTTGAGATATGATCAAAATATTGAAGAGTGGTCAAACTTTCCAGCATCATTTTTCTTCATTCCTTTAACAATTCGTCTCCCACGCTTGTTAGCTTCCTTTTGCTCATTTTTCTTGTAGGTTCCACCCACTTTTAGTCGTATATAATGACCTGCACATAAAGTTCAACAACTCATCAAAGTAGTGTCATTCTTGGACAATTATACATCAATTCAACAAATTTATGATAATTTAGTATATTCATAAAATAGACTTATCAGAGGGGGAAATTGGGTCCTTGGTATATTAGACCTTTCTGTGTGATCGCCAGGGTAGGCAGGGTGGCCTACCGGTTGTATTTTCCAAGTGATCTCAGTCAGATCCACAACACTTTCCATGTCTCGCAGTTGTAAAAATGTGTGTGATGGACGGTGAGGCAGTGGTTCCTTTGGATGATATGCAGGTCGATGAGCACCTGAATTATATTGAGAGGCCAGTGACTATATTGGAGAGGAAGATGAAGGTCATGCGCAACAAGGAGATACATTTGGTAAAGGTTCAGTGGCAACATCGTAGAGGCTCCGAGTGGACCTGGGAGCCGGTGGCTAAGATGCGGGAGCATTTTCCTGAGTTGTTCGTGACATCCGATTTCGAGGACGAAGTCTAGTTCAAGTGGGGGAGAATTGTAACATACCGATGTCAAGGTAATTTCAATTTCAACCCTTTGTTTGTATATGATTGCAATTTTAACCCTTAAGTTGAGGAAGGTTGTAAGATTGGTCCATTGTAGCAATTTTGGAAATTTACCCCAAGTGGAGTGCATTGAGCGCACGTTGTGTACGCTGGGCATACACCTCTTACGCAGGGCATACATGAACGAAGGGTAAACCCTAATTTTTAGGGTTTGGTTCATATTTAAACCTCATTATAGCCTCATATCTCATTCTTCTTCTGCCTCCCTCTGTGAAAAATGTCTTCAAGCAACCCTAAGAGAGAAGAGTCCATTTTTAGCCCATAAGAGTGATTTGGAGGTGTGTTTGAAGAATAAGAAGAAGAAGGTGGTAAGAAAAGCTTGGAGCTTGGAAGCATTTTGGATATGAGATTCCCTCTTTGTTTGCAACCTCCAGGAGGTATAAAGCTTATAACTTTATCACTCCATCTTGTAGATCTATACATTTCATTCCATTAAGTTACTTTTTGTCCCAAAATGGTGATTCTTGAGCATGACATGTTCTTGACCCAATAAGTCATCCTTTCATACCTTAGGAAGGGTCTTAAGTCATAAAAATGTGGTCTTGATGGTTAGTTTTGCTCTATGCATTCTTTAGAAGGTCTTAATGCATTAAGATGTTGTACTTTGGGGTTTGGGGCACTTAATGGACATGCAAAGTCATAAAGTTGGAAACTTTATGACTCTTAGTAGTATTTTAGCCGTGGATCTGAAAGATGGACGTGAGAGCTTAAGGCATTAAACTCTTAATGAAGATCTGGGAAGTCTGGGCGTACGCCCTACGAAACCTAGAGTACGCAGCGCATACATGGTCTAACGTTTGGTCCAGGTATCAAAATAAATATATTAATTTTCAACTTTTTGGAATGGAACTCGACGAGTTGGGAGACTCCAACTCGTCGTGTAGAGAGCTTTCCAGCCGCGTATCTTTTAGGGGCTACTCGACGAGTTGGAAGGCCACAACTCGACGAGTTGAAGGCTGAACATGAAACCCTAATTTTTAGGGTTTGCACCCTATTTAAAGGCCTTAAGCCTCATTGTTAGCCTCCCTTATCGCCCCCTTTGTCCAGAGAAACCCTAGTTCGTGCTTTCTCTATCATTTTGAGTGTGTGAGAGCTTAAAGAGTGCCTTTTCGGTGTTTATTACAAGAAGCTTGGAGTGGGTGGTGCATAGCTGAAGGGAGAGGCTGTAGATCCGGTGTCTACTCTGTTGTGGCAGCCATATTGAGGTATAAAGTTGATACCTTGGTCGTTTATTTGCTAGATATCTTCATTTGTGAGTTTATGATCATTATTAGCTTATTTTGGGTCATTCGTGGATTTGTGCATGTCATGAAGCTATAGCTTCAGATCTAGACATCTCATGGCCTTTTTGACTTAAAGTTGTCATCTTTATCAAGTCTTGGCCGTACTTCATGCCCTAAATCCCTTAATAAGCTATGATTTAGTTCTTTAGGCCCCTTAATGCCATTCGTGGACGTAAAGTTAGCAACTTTACGTGGTATCTCAGCCCTAGGGGATCAGATCTATAGTTTGGGGCATTAGACTCGCTTAGTAAGTGGATGAATATGTTAGGGCTGGGCAAACTTGACAAGTTGCCTTTCCAACTCGGCGAGTTGGCCCGGGGTTTCCCCGATTTTCTTGTCACTGTTCGAACTCGACGAGTTGCTGCGATAACTCGGTGAGTTGACTAGGGTTTTTCCCGGTTCTCTGAGAACTGAAGGAACTCGACAAGTCGGTAGCTGCACTCGACGAGTTGGGTCAACATGGACTGTTGACCTTGATTGTTGACTTTGACTTTGACCATGGTTGACCAAGTTTGACATTAAGGGTATCTTTGGTATTTCGGGATTTTGATGAAGTTAGTCACATGGTGGTTGTAGGCAGTTGAGTTCGGAGCTGTGAGTTGGGATTTGATCTTACCAGTTCAGCATTTCTTGAGAAGTGAGTCTCATCACCATACCAATGGGTCGAAGGCACCAAGGTCGGCCAATTATGTGATATGTGGTATACTAGTTGATTATATGATATGTGGTATACTAGTTGATTATGTGATATGTGGCATACTAGTTGATTATGTGATATGTGGTATACTAGTTGATTACGTGTTATGTGGTATGATAGTTGTCTTGGTGATACTTGCATGGAAGACTCCGGGGGGAGCCCGTGGCACTTGGATATCAGACCATGTGGGGGAGCCCATGGAATTCCAGGGAAAGACCGTGGGGGCAGCCCATGTCACATAGGTATAAGACCCTGGGGGGAGCCCACTGCATCCTGGAGTAAGACCCTGGAGGGAGTACACGGCATCCCTATATGTTTATATGCATGGTTTGTATGGGTGATATGTTTTATATGATTATGTGGATTGTGTGGGGTATGTTATAGGGAACTCACTAAGCATTAGCTTACAGTTTGTTGGTTGTTTCAGGTACTTCAGGATCTAAGGGCAAGGGCTCGGCATGATGGCGCAGCATGTACTCTCTTGCATTCTATTTGGGACACTCTGATATTATGAATGATTTATCTGATGTTATGGATTTTGAAAACAAATGTCATTGGAATTTTATATTTTATGGAAATGATTTTGTTATTTAAAATGAAAATTTTTATCGGAAATTTGGGGGTTTACAAGTTGGTATCAGAGCCGTGGTTTGAGGGATTCAGGCACACCCTCGGGTATGTCAGAACTCAAACAGAGGAAATTGTAAAATTGTTTTCAAAAAAATCAAAAGTTAAGAACTTCTTAAACCCGAAAAAAAGGAGAGTGAAATGTGCGTAATCGGCCGAGCTCAAGTAAGTGGTTCCCCAATATGTTAGCCATGCTATATTGATATTTGGAATTTGATAATCGGATGGATTTTGCTATGTGTATGCTTTCAAAGTTGTATATGTTTAGGATTGCATAGCCCTAGAATGATGAATTCTACCTTATTATTGTTCCTTGTTTGGATTGTGGTCTAGGGTAGAATGTTATTTGAAAGTCTATGTGGTTCAATTTGTGTATAACTTGCATACATAGGGCAAGTTGTTATGTCTGTTGGGATTCTGGTTTGATGGGGCTAAGCAAATCTTAGGATAGCCTAGGATTTGACTAAGCAGTAGTTTGTGAGATATGTTTTGTTGTGGGACAAATTAGAGTTAACAGGTAAAGCCTTGGGGAAGGTACAGGTAGGTGTGGAAGGTAGTATTGGGCCCGTATCACTGAAATCACGGGACATGTACCCGAACCACTGTTTGATTTGGAAGCTCTAAGGAAACTGGTGTGGAGGAATCCCCTTTTGAATATCTTGATCATTCTGTTATATGGTATTTTCAGTTCAGAATGGTGGTGACGCGTCATGGAGCAGGGGGATCAGGATCAGGATCTGCGTTGGGCTATGGTGCAGAGCCTATATCGCAGCCGAGGTTACGAGGGGAATCCTTGACGCTACCCCAGTGATTTTCGGGACCGTCAAGGAGGGGATGATGGAAATCATGGAGGAACGGCTCAGGTCTTTCCGAGCCGAGATTGCTGCGGGCCAGATTGGGGCCCGAACTCCCTCGTTCCGGGAGTCAAGGCGTGTGGGGCGCCTGAGTTCTTCAAGGTCAGGGACCCCATAGCTATTCGACGTTGGGTGGCAGACATGGAGAATGCCCAGCGCACGAGTCTTTGCCCTGAGGCGACTAAGGTGGGGTTTGCTTCGTGTATGTTGAGGGACCGAGCCAGGGACTGGTGGGAGGAGGTGACCAGCCAGGTGGGATCAGTCGGAGTGGCTGAGATGTCATGGGAGAATTTTGTCAGGCGCTTTGATTTGGAGTGTGCACCATCCATTGAGGTGAAACGGTTAGTGAGGGAGTTTCAGGAGCTACAGAAGACCATCGAGACTGTGGCGGAGATCACCGCCAAGTTTCGGAGCGAGCACTATTGATTCCGCAGTATACTGCGGATGAGGATATGAGGAGGACAAGGTATCATTCCATGCTGAGGGATGATATCCGTGAGTTCGTGAGCTTTTCAGGTTGCAAAACCCTGAATGAGATGGTGGAGAAGGACCGGGAACGGGAGATTGAGTTGGAGCTCCGCACGAAGCGGAATCCGGAGCAGGTTCAGACGGTTATAGGTCAGGCTAAAAAGCCTAAGACCTCTGATATTTCCAGTAGGGGCCAGCAGGGTCGTGGCCGGTGTGCCAAGTGCAGTAAGTCGCACAGTGGGGCTTGTTGAGCGGCAGGATCGGGATGTTATGGGTGTGGCCAGTCGGGCCACAGGAGCAGGGATTGCCCCAAGAAGGGCTTGATTTGTTTCCACTGCAACCAAACCGGCCATAAAAAGGCCGATTGTCCGAGGTTGCAGGGAGGAGGAGGAGGAGTAGTGGCAGTGCCTGCACCCGCCACAGCGAGGATCACTGATGGCCGCCCTGTCAAGGCGGAAGCTCCTGCGGTGAAGAGCCGTGCATTTTAGTTGACTATCGACGAGGCTCGGGCAGCACCAGACGTCGTGGCTAGTACGTAATCTATTTTCCTGTTGATATTTATTGGTTATGCTTATGTGTGTGTGTGTGTGTGTGTGTATATATATATATATATATATATATATATATATATATATATGTGTGTGTGTGTGTGTGTGCGCGCTTGTATAGGAACCTTTTTGGATAATGGTATGTCGGCTCATGTTCTTTTCGATTCGGGAGCTACCCGATCGCTCGTATCTCTTGCGCTCAGCAAGAAGTTACGGGATGTTCCGGGAACTTTGGATTACCCGCTTGAGGTTGAGATTGCGGATGACCGCACTGTGAGTGCTGCGAGGGTATATCGGGATTGTGTCCTGAATGTGTTTGGGGAAAGGTTATGTGTCGATCTGGTTACGATACCGTTGTGAGGGCTGAAGGTGATCGTCGGAATGGACTGGTTGGGGGCCAACGGGGCCATGA
Organism: Lactuca virosa; assembly: GCF_052849685.1. Taxonomy (NCBI): domain Eukaryota; kingdom Viridiplantae; phylum Streptophyta; class Magnoliopsida; order Asterales; family Asteraceae; genus Lactuca; species Lactuca virosa. Next base: position 167,554,454 of record NC_136429.1, read on the forward strand.
TAGATTGCGAGCGCCAGCTGGTGATAGTTCGAACCCCAAGTGGGGGAGAACTGGTTATTCATGGGGAGAGGGCCTCGCAGGGGCCAACCCTCTGCTCGGATGCGAGGGCAAGGAGACTTCTCCATCAGGGTTTTTCGGGGTTTTTGGCATACATCTCGGATACGAGGGTTGAGACCACGACAGATTTGGGCAGTGTACCGGTTGTACGGGATTTTCAGGATGTCTTTCCCGAAGAGTTGCCTGGGGTGCCTCCGAAGAGGCAAGTAGAGTTTCGTATTGATTTGGTGTCGGGTGTCGCTCCATAGCCAAGGCACCGTACCGGCTAGCTCCGCCTGAGATGCAGGATCTATCTACGCAACTTCAGGAGCTGCTAGACCGAGGGTTCATCTGTCCGAACAGTTCTCTGTGGGGAGCACCGATCCTATTTGTGAAGAAGAAGGACGGATCACACAGGATGTACATCGATTATCGGGAGATGAACAAGCTAACGGTGAAAAACCGTTATCCACTTCCGAGGATAGATGATTTGTTCGATCAGCTGCAGGGTGCATCTTGGTTCTCCAAGATTGATCTTCAGTCGGGGTACCATCAGATGAGGATTAAGGAGGAGGATATACCGAAGACAGCTTTCAGGACTCGATACAGATACTACGAGTTTGTGGTGATGCCATTTGGGCTCACCAACGCTCCAGCAGCGTTCATGGACCTCATGAACAGGGTGTGTAGGCCGATGTTGGATCGGTCTGTGATCGTTTTTATCGATGATATCTTGGTCTATTCTAAGACCAGGGAGCAGCATGAGCAGCATCTAAAGGAGGTATTTGACAAGTTTGTCAAGATCGGGATCCTACATAGGATCGTTTTTGGGTTTGCAAGATCGGGATCGTAAGATCGGGATCGGGATCCTAAGATCCTACAAAATGAAACATAATTTTAATTTATAACTTTAATACATGAAAAATATTTTAAACATTCAATTTTTTGTTTAAAAGTTATAAAAACTTCAAAATATTAGTCATAAATCACAACATAAAATCATAAACGGTAACTTGGTAAATGGGTAAAACACATAAAGTGGTAAAATGATTTCATTCCCAAAAAAAATCAAGGAAAGGTAGGATCGGATCCCGATCCTACGATCCTATCAACGATCTTACGATCCTACCCCAAATCTGATCTGGATCGTTTTTCATACCTAGGATAGTAGGATCGTAAGATCCTACAATCAGGATTGTGATTTTGACAACCATGGTATTTGAGACACTGAGGACGGAAAGGCTTTACGCCAAGTTCTCAAAGTATGAATTCTGGTTGTGAGAGGTGCAGTTTTTGGGGCACATCATCAACGAATAGGGTATTTTGGTTGATCCAGCCAAGATTGAGGCAGTGATGTGGTGGGAAATACCGAAAAATGCATCTGAGATCCGTAACTTCCTGGGCTTAGCGGGGTACTATCGGAGATTTATTCAGGATTTCTCCAAGATCGTCGTACCTTTGACTCGCTTGACCAAGAAGGATGTGACTTTTCGGTGGGGCCCGGACCAGCAGTTGGCTTTCGAGACCTTGAGACAGAGATTATGATAGGCCCCGATTTTAGCGCTACCCGAGGAATTGGATGATTTGGTGGTGTATTGTGATGCGTCTATCTCGGGGTCAGGGGCAGTTTTCATGCAGAGGGGGCATGTGATCGCGTACGCATCGAGGAAGCTGAAGCCTCATGAGGCGAATTACCCCACTCACGACCTGGAATTGGGGGGCAGTTGTGTTTGCCCTCAAAATCTGGAGGCATTACTTGTACAGTGTCCGGTGCACCATCTTTACTGACCACAAAAGTTTGAAGTCTTTGATGAATCAACAGAACCTTAACATGAGGCAGAGGAGGTGGTTGGATGTACTGAAAGATTATGATTGTAAGATTTTGTATCACCCAGGGAAGGCCAATGTGGTGGCCAATGCCTTGAGCCGCAAGACAGGGAGTGCTCCGATTAGGGATGTTTGTTTGAGGATGACGGTGATTTCCCCCTTGTTGGAGATGATCAAGGAGGCTCAGGTGGAGGGCTTGAAGAAAGAGAACTGGAGGATAGAGCGGATTCGGGGTCAGATTCCCTTGTTTGTTCGAGATGGTCAGGGTCTTTTGACAAAGTGTGGCCGGGTGTGGGTACCGATATTTGGGGGAGTGAGACAGAAGATCTTGGAGGAGGCACACAAGTCCAAGTTCTCTTTTCATATGGGGCCACAAAATGTACAGAGATCTACGGTTGAGTTACTAGTGGCCCTGCATGAAGGGGAGGTCGCGTAGTTTGTGGAGCGGTGCTTGACTTGCAGGAAGGTCAAGGCTGAACGTCAGAGGCCTCACGGCAAGGTTCAGCCGCTACCCATTCCCATGTGGAAATGGGAAAAGATCACCATGGACTTCATCACGAAGTTACCGAGGACAGCGAGGGGTGTAGATTCCATTTGGGTCATAGTGGATAGGTTGACGAAGAGCATCCATTTTATTTCGATCCCCGAGAGTGTCTCTGTTGAGAAATTAGCAGATATCTATGTGTGGGAAGTGGTGGTCAGGCACAGGGTGCCAGTGTCGGTAGTCTCTGATCGTGATGTCCGTTTTACATCCAGGTTTTGGAGAAAGTTCCACGAAAAGTTGGGAACTCAGTTACATTTCAGTACCGCTTACCACCCCCAGACGGATGGCCAGAGCGAGCGGACGATCCATACGCTCGAGGATATGTTGCGGGCATGCGTATTAGATTTCGGAGGGAGTTGGGATACATACCTCCCACCAGCAGAGTTTTCATATAACAATAGTTATCATGCTAGTATCGACTGACCCCCCCCCCCCCTTTGAGATGTTGTATGGTCGGAGGTGTAGGACCCCAGTTTGTTGGGGTTAGGTTGGGCACCGAGTCATGGGACGCGCCGAGGTGGTGCTTAAGACTATCGAGTTGATCCATCAAGTGTGCAACAGGTTGCGGGTCGCGCAGAGCCTTCAGAAGAACTATGATGATCGGCGTAGCTCGGATCTCGAGTTTCAAGTGGGAGACTTCGTTTTGCTGAAAGTGTCGCCATGGAATGGTGTCATTAGGTTTCGGAAGAGGGGCAAGCTAGGGCCCCGATTTATTGGTCCATTCATGATTTCTGCCCGGGTGGGCAACGTGGCGTACCGTTTGGACCTGCCGGACGAGCTTAGCCAGATTCTCAACACCTTCCATGTGTCTCAGCTTCAGAAGTGTGTCACTGACGAGGCTTTGTGATATTGCCATATTTATACATGTTTTTAGGCAATATTTACTTATATTTTTATTAATATTTTGGTTATTTCCATTGAATAATGGTACTTATAAGGTTAAAATATATATTGCAGCCAAATAGAAGGCATTTTGAAGAAAAGGGACTAAAAATGACAAAGCATGGAACTTTGGAGGCTTGAAGACTTAAAAGAATAAAAATCCACGAGAAAGCTCAACTCACGACGTGAATATTTAGGATTCACGACGTGAGTACGAATGTTCCATAAGATCAACATCGCGGAGGAGGAATCCTTGTAGAACACGGATATCTACTGAATTCACGTCGTGAGTCATACTCATTCACGACGTGAGAGCGAATTTTATGATAACTATATATTCTCTTGATCATTTCGACTTGAGGGACTTTTGGCCAACTTGGAGGGTTCCTCGAGACGAAATTCAGAGGGAGAAAAGGTTTGGAATTGGTTTTCAACACCAACGAAGAAGGAGAAGTTCATTATTAGCTTAATAGTTTGGTACATTTAATTATGCCTTTGAATATGATTTGTTTATGTTTGTTTGCTAGTATGTCCAGCTAAATCTAGCTGCTTCTGTTAGCTAGATGAAGTTGGAACTCATGGTGTTAATACTTTAGACAAGGTTGTAAAAATCGCTCGACGGTAGCTCGACGGTCGACTGGTGTTAAGGGATTAATCGGTCTTGGCGGGGATTAATCAGGGATTAATCGGGGACCATAGATTATTAATAAAATGTTAAAATTAATTAAATATTAATATATCTTAAGAAAAACAAGTACTTCAAAATTAGAAAATAAGAAAAATTGTAATTTGGAAATTTGCTAGATCTCTTCATTTGTGAGTTTATGGTCATTATTAACTTATTTTGGGATCATTCGTGGATTTGAGCATGTCATGAAACTATAGCTTCAGATCTGGACATCTCATGGCCTCTTTTGACTTAAAGTTGCCATATTTATCAAGTCTTGGCCGTCCTTCATGCCCTAAATCCCTTAATAAGCTATGATTTAGTGTTTTAGCCCCCCTTAATGCCATGCATGGACGTAAAGTTAGCAACTTTACGTGGTATCTCAGCCCTAGGGGATCAGATCTATAGTTTGGGGCATTAGACTCGCTTAGTAAGTAGCTGAATATGTTAGGGTTGGGCAAACTCGACGAATTGCCTTTCCAACTCGGCGAGTTGGCCCGGGGTTTCCCCGATCTTCTGGTTACTGTTCGAACTCGACGAGTTGTTGTGATAACTCGGCGAGTTGACTAGGGTTTTTCCCGGTTCTGAGAATTGAAGGAACCCGACGATTCGGTAGGTGCACTCGACGAGTTAGGTCAACATGGACTATTGACTTTGACTGTTGACTTTGACTTTGACCATGGTTGACCAAGTTTGACTTTAAGGGTATCTTTGGTATTTCGGGATTTTGATGAAGTTAGTCACGTGGTGGTTGTAGGAAGTTGAGTTCGGAGCTGTGAGTTGGGATTTGATCTTACCAGTTCAGCATTTCTTGAGAGGTGAGTCTCCTCACCATACCAATGGGTCGAAGGCACCAAGGCCGACCCACTATGTGATATGTGGTATACTAGTTGATTATGTGATATGTAGGGATGTCAAAAACCCCCGTGGGACCCTGTTCCCGTGGGATCCCGATACCGTATGGGACTAATTTTTTAAAAAATTCGGGACCGGGGGCGGGAGCGGGGGAGAAATTAACCCCCGTTTATTTTTGGGATCGAGGTCGGGAGTGAGTATTTCCGTCTCGTACTCCCGCAGGGGCCCCGTTTATATTGATATAAAAAATATATATTTAATGTAAAATAAAAATGGCTAAATGGGAAATACTGTATCTAATTTTAATTTTAGGGCTTCCGCCTTTGGTTCAGGCTTCTTCGGTCTTCACTGAATAACACTTCAAGTCTTCATTTCACAGTTCTCAAATCACAATCGCATATTCGCATACGATTCATACGAGTGCCGATTGTCGAGTGCCACTGCCGACTGGAGAAGTGGAGATTGACGAGATACAGGAGAGACCGACTCCGACTGCGAGTCTGCGACTTCTCCCACTCCCACCCAAGGCGCAACCAACGACCCACATTTGACTTTTCCCGTCACCGCCGCCGACGCCCTTCCGCCTGCCACAATGCCACACCCTTTCACCGGTCTTCATTCTTCACGAATCACGACAGTTGTGAGTCGACTGTGTCTTCGAGTCTCGATAGTTTAGATTCGTGTATATGGTTTGTGACTTCACATCCCCTGGTTACCGGTAAGTGTTAATCTGAATATACCCTCTATTTCCCTATCTAATACAATTAACAATTGAGAGGAAATTACGAATTTGTGTGAATTTGACTTCTTGTATACAGACACAGTTTGACTTCAATTTTTGGCTCATAATTTCTAACGAATTTGTGTGAAACAGATATGAAAGCATTTGACCTTTCCCGTTACTGTTTCTCATGTTTCTCACTATCTCTCACCGATTTCTGTTTAATTTGTAGTTTGTTGTTGTGTAATTTTTGTTTTGTTGTTGTGTATTCTATTTCTCATTGTTTTGTCATTGGATAATGTATGAGTGATGTTACTGAATCTGATAAGTTCAATGTTGAGTTGTTGACAGATAAGTTCAATTTGACGTGTAATTTCTGCATTTTCCTTTGCTTATTCTACTTAAACATTGACAGATTATTTATGGGATCTTACTTTAATTGTTGACTGATTTTATTAGTTCTGTGAAAAAATAATGTTGATTTTTATATGTGTGAACCATTTTCAGATTTATGTAATCATGTCTTCGGAGCTGAATCAACCCAATGATTCAAATACGGTTAATGATACCGCCAATTCTGCAGTTGAAGGAAATTAATGGATATTGAAGATGTAGTGAATTGGTCGTATATTTTTGGACATGTTGGTATTTTATATTTGTAATTTTGGATTTGTCGTATTTTGCATTTGTAATGTTGGATTTGTCTTTGAAAGATTGTTGGAATTGTAGTTTTGTAATGTTGGATTTTTAATTTTTTAGTTTCTAAAAGATTAGGTTTTAAGCTTTTAAAGTTATTAAAAATAGTCTTTTTAGCCTAAAACAAAGCAGTTTTTTAGCAAAAAAAAATCCGATTTTAAGTCTATAAACCAGGGGAACGGGGGCGGGACCGGGGGCCATGGAGGTAACCGGGGGCGGGAACGGGGGCTGTGTAAACGGGGGATCGGGGGCGGGGGTAACAACTGATTTCGGGGGCGGGGGCGGGGGCAGCTATTTCCGCTCCCGTTTGGTCCCGTTGACATCCCTAGTGATATGTGGTATACTAGTTGATTATGTGATATGTGGCATACTAGTTGATTATGTGATATGTGGTATACTAGTTGATTATGTGTTATGTGGTATGATAGTTGTCTTGGTGATACTTGCATGGAAGACCCCGGGGGGAGCCCGTGGCACTTGGATATCAGACCATGTGGGGGAGCCCATGGCATTCCAGGTAAATACCGTGAGGGGAACCCATGGCACATAGGTATCAGACCCTGGGGGGAGCCCATGTCATCCTGGAGTAAGACCCTGGAGGGAGTCCACGGCATCCCTATATGTTTATATGCATGGTTTGTGTGGGTGATATGTTTTATATGATTATGTGGATTGTGTGGGGTATGTTATGGGGAACTCACTAAGCATTAGCTTACAGTTTGTTGGTTGTTTCAGGCACTTCAGGATCTAAGGGCAAGGGCTCGGCATGATGGCACGGCATGCACTCTCTGGTATTCTATTTAGGACACTCTTATATTATGAATGATTTATCTGATTTATGGATTTTGAAAACAAATGTGATTGGAATTTTATATGTTATGGAAATGATTTTGCTATTTAAAATGAAAAAATTTATCGGAAATTTGGGTTGTTACACGTGGTCAACCATCCCGACTGCAGTCAAGAATTGAGTACGCCCATGGTACCTTCGGAGTACGCCCCTCGTACGAAGCCTGAGTTGACTCGGTTGAGTTGACTAGGCTAGTTGACTCCATTGACTTGGTGACTTTGACAAAGTTGACTTAGGGGTATTTTGGGTATTTGAGCAATAGTTGAATATTGGTCTCTATCTGTTGAATAGGAGACCTGTAGAGCCAGTATTTGGAGCAGTTATCGTTCAGCTTTTCATCAGACTGTGAGGTGAGTCTTCCTCATTGTACTTATGGGTCGAAGGCACCACGGCTGGCCTACTGGATTGGATATCCTGTTATATGATAATATGTAATTATGTTGTAGAGATCTATTAGATCGGTATCCTGGTATATAGGATGTTAGCATGTGGTAGTGATTTGTAAATCTGTCTTTTTGTCTGATGCCTGGTAATATGTTTATCTGTTATGTGTATGTCTACATGTTATGGTTGGTTGGCTCGAGGCGGTCCTGCTTTGTGTTGAATGCCAAGATACCCAGGGCGGTTCGGATAGACTGTAGGCCCTGCGAGGCGGTCCAGTCTGGTCGAAGGCTCGGCGAGCGGTTCGGATAGGATGTAGGCCTTGCGAGGCGGTCCAGTCATGTCGAAGGCTCAGGAGCGGTCCAGATAGGTTGTAGGCCCTGCGAGGTGGTTCAGTCAGGATGAAGGCTCGGTTATGCTTGTTGTTGTTTGATATGTTGTATGTGGTGGTACTTTGGGGGAACTCACTAAGCTTTGGCTTACGATTTTAGTTTATTGTTTCAGATACTTCTGATGATTGCGGGAAGGCAAAGGCGTGACCGTACACATCCTTTGTTTTATGGCTTTATGATTTTGGGATACTCTGATATTGATAAACAATTTGGAAACAATGATTTTGTAGACATTTTATGACTATGGGTTGTTTTTAAAAGTTTAAATTTGTTGTGATTTTTGAGTCGTTACAGTGACCATCAGTGATCCTCAAGGTCGATGAAGCAAGTGCTTCTACTGGTCCCACTGCTGCTAAAATCGGACAACTGGCCTTCTTATGGCCCCTCTGATTGCAATGGAAGCAAATCAGATCAAATCCCTGGGTGGTGGTAGTGGCAGGACAATCCCTGCCAAAGTGTCATGTCTTGCCGCACTTGTAGCAGCCCGAACCACCTGCTCTGCAGACTCCGTCATGCGCCCTGTTGCACTTGCCACAACGGCTCCGGCCCTGCTGGCCCTTCGATCTAGAATTGATTCCTTTGGGCTTCTTTCCTGAAACCCCTGCTATCTTCTCGTTCTATGTCTTCATCTTCCCTAGATGCTCCAAATCAATCTCTCGTTCTTGAGCCCTAGATATCATGTCATCCAGAGTCGGACAGGCAGAAAAACTAACAAACTCCCTGATATCATATCTCAACATGTCATGGTATCGGGTCTTTATCATCTCCTCATCCGCAGCGTACTGGGGTACCAATAAAGCCCTCTCTCAGAACTTGGCGGTGATCTCCACCATGGTCTTAGTCGTCTGTCGCATATCCAGAAACTCCCTTGCTAACTACTAAACCTCAACAGCTGGTACAAACTCCGCTCGGATCCTGGTCACAAAATCTGACCAGGTCATGGCCTCAATGGCTAGGGCTCCCATGGTATAGCCAACCTCCTCCCACCAATCCCGAGCTTGCTCCCTCATACATCCTGCAGCGAACCTCACCTTCGACCCCTCGATGCAAAAGCTAGTCATCTGGGCATACTCAATATCCGTTATCCATCGCCTGGCTGCAATGAGGTCCTTCGCCCCAAAGAATTTTGGCGCCCCACATCCCCTGAAATCCTTGAAGGAGAGAGTGCGGGCTCCGTGCTGACTAGCGGCCAGATTGGCCCTAAAGATCCGAAGGTGATCCTCTATCAACTCGATGATACCCTCCTTGATTGACCCAAATATCACTGGGGTCGTATCAAGGATGTCTCTAGTAACCTCAGATGCAATGAACTCGCATAATCCCTCATCAATTGGTTCGGTGCCCGAGCCCGAACCAGATCCAGGTCCCGAACCTCGTGCCCCACCGCGTGTCGTCGCCATGCTGAAACATAACATATAAACAATCAGTACACGTACGAAGAGGCTCACACTCTCGAAGTTTCTTGAATTCACCATGGCCTTCCTTGTCTTGGGTATAGATCATGTGCTTTCAGTAGTACGGGGCTAATACTACCTTCCACACCTATCCATACCCTCCACAAATACTATCATGATTCCTTCAAGTCATTTCCTTTCTATCCATTACCCATTTCATATATAGAGCGTCTGCGCGCCAAGGCATATTCTAGGAACTTCCTAGGATTCCTTTCCTCGCCACTATATGGTATCAGTTGCAGAAGAAACTCCCACTAATAAGATCTGGCTACCACACAAATACAATTACTGTTGGATTAATGTCTAAGTCCATAACTATAATTGGTAAAACTTGACCCGACCCGGCATGGTCCATTTGGGTTGCATGGCATCGGGACAATTGGATAGACAAGATGAGGAAAAAGGATACTAGTGATTTATATTAATATATTATAAGTTCTAATATATTAATATATAATCATATTATTTAATTAGTATTGATCAAGAATTAATTTATAATTAATTAAGTGATCAAAAAGAAACTAATTAAATATGGACTCTAAGATATATGTGTGTGATGGGCCAAGTTCATTTAGGTTGGGCTAAGCTTTCATGGATAGTCCATGGAGTGTTTAACCCATGGATCATATGAAATGAAAGGTCATGGGTATTAGGGTTTAACCCTAATCTCCACACTATATAAAGATGTCCTTGGTTGGTGAAATGGGCACTAGTGTGTGTACACAAAAGGGCAAGGCCGATTTCACTAGAGAGAACCAAAGTATCCTTATTCTCAAGGTTATTCCAAGTGTTCATGGTGTTGTGTGAACCATTTGAGGTGTCACACTTGGGGCACTAGGCACTCAAGCTTCATGAAGACAAGTTACATAAAAAAAAAGGTATGTATTCTATCTATTTTATTACCCAAGTATATGATATTTGTATGCTAGTATAGGGTAATATCTTGGAAACTTCATATTTGCATGTATAATAGAGAAAACATAGATCCAAGGTATTTAGGGTTGTATGTGCACCATAGGATGTTGTAGTATACTAAAACCCAACAGTGGTATCAGAGACATGGGTTGTTTTCTGTTATATTCATGCAAATGTTTGATTTTCAAAGTTGAAAAAAAATAAAAAAAAAAACATGAAGTTTGTCAAATTTTAAGATAATTACTTGTTTTGTGAAAAACTAATTATTTGTAAAATTTGAATCATTTGCTATATGAGTTGAATTAGGTCAAATTTAGTAAAAGATAAAATGATATGATTATTTTATTAGTTTTAAAAGTTTGATCTAAATGTTTTAAGGAGTTACAAATTTTGTCATAAAATTTTGGAGCTCAAAAAGTTTTTTTTTAAGTTGTGATCTTATGTGTTTTGAAACCTCCATAAGTTATGGATATGAAAAGGTTTTAAAAAATAATTTGTTTTTATGGAGTTACAAAATTTGGTGTTAATGTTTTAAAGAATTCCATAACTTATTCTTAAGTTATGGAACATGAAAAGTTTCATCATAAAACAAGCATTTAACTCCATAAGTTATGGATTACCAAAAGTTCTATGTTTCCTTGATTTATGAGTTAGTTTAGATTAATGGAAAAAAAATTGTGTTTTAGTTGTTTTCAATCCAAATTAATCTAAAAGTTGTTCATAAAATGTGTTTTTTTGTAACTTGTCCTCAAGTTATATGAAAAGTCACATTTATGAATCTTAAAAAACTCATAAATATGCCTTAGATTAGAAAAAAAAAATGAAGAGTCTTTTCTTATAAATAGTTTTTATGGCTCCATAACTTGTCCTCAAGTTATGGATGTCCAAGAGTCTCTTCATTAAAAGTTTTAAAGCTTTACTTAAAACTCATAAGTTATGAAAATCCAAGAGTTTTGAATAGTTTCAAAACTTGCCCTCAAGTTTTGGAATTTGAAAAGTTTTCTCTAATGAATACTTTAATTCCAAGTTAAGCCCTTAGAATTTTAAAAGTTAAAATTCAACCCTTATACTTTATAATATTATAAGTTAATAATATATATATGTGTATAAGAGCAAGTCAGTCTTACAATTAGTAGGCCTCATTCACGAAGCCGGTCTATAAGGGGGGTATAAGGTTGTTGCCTATAAAATGGCAGCTTAATGGGTGTCCACTCTCACCCACCGCTTCCTTGATTGGTGGAGGGTCGTTAGCCGAACAGGTAGGACAAGGACTATAATTCTCCCTTCATTAAAAGTATTAATGATAAATACTAAGTAACTAAACCTTTTATTAATTCTCAATCTTAGTTACTTAGAAAAACGTGAATAAGGTGCTAATCTATGAAATTACACTTTGCACTTTGTTTAAACCGTTAGTGGAGCGTGTGTGGTTAACCGGCACACTAACCTGGACTTAACAAAGTAGGCAAAGGGTAACTTAATATTTATCATAGTATCGGTGGAGCTCGTGTGGTTAACCGGCACATCGATTGAGGGGTAAATATTAAGGGTACCAAGTATATTTGCATGGTTACTTCACACCTTGTTTTTTGATCCTCGGCATCCCAGTCACAAAACCTGAAGGGCACACTCGAGATTGAAACATGCCATTGAAAAGTTCAATGAATCTCAAAAGATCTAGGAGTTTCAAATCCAATTAAAAACCTAATTAAATTATTTCGTTTTTCATGGTGGAAATTGGTAAATCGTCATTTACCTACCTTCAACTATTTTATAACTCGGATTACGGCATCCCTCTTCCAGTTATAAATAGGTTGTTGGATCCTAGCCTTAATATTTCATATTGGGTGTTATATTAAGGACTTTAGATCAACTATCTTGAATATCTCCCAAAAGATGTCTAGTTCAGACATCTATGATCTTCCCAAATCTCTTGGAACTTTACTTCCTCCACCTCCTCCAATTATTCTCCCTAACCCACAAGTTCAAGGTCACTCAAGCCCTAATGGCAAGCAAGGTCTATGTGTGATCACATCTTAGAGATGAAGTCACATATTGACAAGCCGGGAGAGTTGGGTGTCAAAGACTTGAGAAAGTTGGATGTTCAATCACTTTCTAAGTCACATAGTGAGTTCCTTTGGGACTACTATGAAACAGACTATGACATGAACCTTAATGATCATATCTATTTGCTTGGTGCTGCTGAATCAGCAATGATTTGGAACGATAGTAAAGCAAATTTGATTAGAAGATCAACTTCCCGAAAACTTTATGGACAGTGACAATGGTGACACTGGAAATCCAGAAAAAGCATTCTCTTCCCAATGGAAAGGGATTGACCATAGTCAACCCGGTTGACCAAATGGTAAAGAGAAAGGCTAAGTCTGAGATAGTCCCATTACCAAAGGGTCCATATGTTTATTTTTCCGAAGGAAGGGGTGTTGATTGCAAAGCTGCCAAATTTACCTAAGGATGTTAAAGTCAATAAGTTTGACTCTACATCAGGTAGAGCCCAATATCTAACTCTGTTAAGTTCTATTCTGAGATCCTCATTACATGATGTGACTGGGTCACATGTTGATGTTTTAAGAATCAAAGAATAGAGAGAAATCTTAAAGGAAGTATATGTTGATTCTGATCGCGAAGGTGGATTTCGATCGCATCAGAATTTTGAGCAGTTGCTTAAGAAGTTATGATATATTGCTAATGAATAGATAACAACAATTTTCCATGTGGATTGTAAGGATAAGTTTTTCCGCAAAGTTTTGAAATAAAAGAAAATTGTTTAATTTTATTTATTTGAAGTATCCTTACAATGGCATTTGTGGAAAATTGTTGCTTATATGATTCCACTGACAGCAATATTGGAAAATGGATTTGATTCTTTCATTTGTGGTAGTGTCTAAATTTACCAAATCAGGAAAGTTCCTCATCACCCAAGTTTCAATTGGACCGAAACTTGGAATCATGCAAGTTGAATAGTATGATGAATGAGAACTTTCAAGCATTGGAAAATCAAGACTAATTACTTGTTCACATGGATGTGTGAGTCAAGTGAAGGACTAAAGGGATCGAGTACACATTCTTGTGCACTGGTCATGTCCACCACAAAGCTCGTTAAGACTATTTGATTTACTAAAGTTTAGTAAATATGGTTATACTTACAAGTTTAAGTATAATTCTGAAACATTGGAAAAGTCTCAATGTATGGCAGAACGAATGGGAATAATCAAATTAGACAGAAAGATAAAAGTTTCTCAAATCTGAAAAGATGGGAGAGTACTTTAGTATCATGTTTGTGATCATCTTAATGATTTAGAAAGCATATCACAATTAGTCCTCTAAAGGTCATCTTAGTGCATTCTTATGACTAAGAAGAGGAGTCATGAATTGTTGAAATGGTTAGATCAGGAAGATGAGTCATACTTCGTTCCAAAACAATTCTTAGAGTCATACTCCAAGATTGTAACTTGAGTGATATATCTTAAAGAAAGGTTTAAAACACTTGTCAAATGTAAGAGTAAAAGTGTCCTACTCTTGTACATTTGAAATTGGTAAGTTGTGATGTTTTGGATAAAACAAAGACCAACTAAGGCCAATTGTGTGAAGTGTTTGTCCTGATAAAGAATCCGCACTATCTCTTGAATATTTGGCAAGATAGTCTTATATGTCAAGAGGACAGTGGGAGTCTTAAAGATCCTAAAAAGAATTTCAAGAACTAATCAAGAATAAAACCTGAGGTTCTTCACTAGCACACGACTTGAGGTTTATAACCTATCGTGTTGACATATTCTGTGCCCATTCCAGTTAAAGTTGGCTTTGCATAGGAGTTCTGAAAGTTCTCAATTGGTTGCATAACAACTTGGAAGCAATGGCAAGCCCTGCACTGCCAGGTGGCAAGAAGTTAAGATTGCATAAGTTCAGTCCATATGAGTTTGGATTTGTCATTATCCTTGTCTTGTGACTATGGTTTTGACGATTCACATGGATAAGAACACATACACCATAAAATCTAAGGGTCATAAGGTTTCTCTCCGATTCATGAAAATCATGGTGAGGAAACACTTCCACCAAGTAGATTTGAAGCAGATGGCAAAAGGTCTAAACAATTGAGACTATGATTACGGCATCCCTTTTCATAGTTCTGAAAATGTTTAGACACACATGCATGCTATCTAAGGCAAGGTGTATGATTTTGATAAAGTTTTATCAAAGCATCTCGTATCAGAAATCTAAACTTTGGTAAGAAAGTCAATAAAGTATTGATTTCTAGAAGTCCAGCTGATTTCTAAGTACATGTCAAAGCTAGTGGGAGCATAAGTGTTATGCTAATAATCATCATGTTAGTGGGAGCATGATAATTATTGTTAGTGTTGCAAGTTAGCAATGTTAATTGTAGAAAACAAAAGTTTCAATTCGTGAGGCTGCAGGGATTGAAAAAGTTGTTTTGATATAATTAAGGGAGAGGATATACTTCATTTCAGTTCTAAAGGCTTAGATTGAGATCTTAATCATCTTTAGTCAAGAATATATATATGAATTTCATGTTGGATTGGTTCAACTTAAGGAAATTCTATATATTGCGTTCTCAAAATTCGATTATGATTACGGCATCCCTCTTCATAGTCAAATTTTGAAAACATGGCAAATAAAAATATTGTAGCAAAAGACTGGTCTAGAATCATGTCTTTATGTGAGACATCATGAATCGTGTACCATTTGCTTTGGGTACATGATCGATTGCATGTGCTATAATATTTGTCATTTCTAAATTTTTCCAAATGCCCAGAGGCATTAAGAAGGGAAAAGGTCTAGAATTGGATATGACTAAAATGATTAAGCAATTGTCGAGGACAATCTGAGGTTTACCAAAGATTGGTTGCTCAGTGACAGTTGGAAGTATAGTGCTAATTTTGGAAGGACCATATTGACATATTCTGAAAAGAGGCATATCTTGTTCAGAAGTGATAGTCAAAATGATAATATGGAGTTGTCTCCATAGGTGGAAGTTATATGTGTAAGATTAGAAAACTTAATGCAAGAAGCATGTCCAAAGCAATGTACTTTGAATATGAGACTTAGTTTCCATGGAGTTGATCTCCATTGGAATACCTTATAATGACTGTTGACAAGTCTTTGTGACTTTGTACATATTCATTACAGGAGGGTCAGTGCATATAAGTTTAAAATCTAAACAGATTTCGATAAATGATAGGAATTTGAAATTCTCACATTTTTCGATAAGGATTTGGGAGTGTGAAATTAGAATCATTGAAATTATGTTCAATTGGTTTATTTCACAAAGTAAGGATCATAGACAAACATAGAGTGCATACTTGGTGTATGGCAAAGCTATTGTTTAGAAAAACATAGTGTACATGCTTGGAGCATGGGACAAATAGTGTTTTTAATTCAGGTATAAAGTTGATAAAACCGAAACAATGAAATAATGAGTAATCGGTCTGGTGATAAATAAAAGTGGTCTATTTATATTCATAGGGTTTGATACCATATTTGATTCATTTATTTTTGTGTTTCATTTTGCATGTTTTGACTTCCAGAATAAACTAGGTCATTCTTCCTGAATGACTAAGTTATTCAAACTATCCACAGTCGGTCATATGTTGGAAGTAGATATGAATCAAGACTGTCATGCATTGGATTGTAGAGGTCTAAGATGTTGGACAAAGTGGTGTTACAACACTCATGAGTGCTCATAAGTTCTGAGTATTGGATTCAACCCACGCTCATTTGAATCACTTCGTGGATTTTATCACGAGTGATCATGAGACGATAATATCTTATATTCTTAAAACCTAGAGATATGAGTTGTTACTATGAGTTGGTTATACATTGATTGCACGAAAACGCATTGGTAACTTGATGTTATAAAACGTGCCTTTGTGTATGATTCAACAAGTAGTAGAACAAGCCATATGAGTCGAAGTTTATCCATTCCTTTTACCTTCGGGATAAAAGCGATATTTGTGGACCCCTCGATGATTTAGCGATGACACATGTGAGTGCTTGGCCAAGCCAGGACTGATTTGATTTGTTCAATCAGTCAGTCATCATAAATCGGAAATCGGGAAACAACAAATGGACAGAGAGAATGATTGATAATCCATGTCTCAGTCCATATGATATCTAGAATGGAGGAATATATGATCCCTTATCTAATGGACAAGTCATTGACAAAGGTCAGAGTTCATCGGCAAGGTCAGAGTTCGACAGAAGCTTTTGAGAGCTACGATTGCTAGTCAGGGTTTGAAGTCATACTCAATAATAGTTTTAGACTTATCCAAGTGGGAGACTATTGGATTAATGTCTAAGTCCATAACTATAATTGGTAAGACTTGACCCGACCCGGCATGGTTCATTTGGGTTGCATGGCATCGGGACAATTGGATAGACAAGATGAGGAAAAAGGATACTAGTGATTTATATTAATATATTATAAGTTCTAATATATTAATATATAATCATATTATTTAATTAGTATTGATCAAGAATTAATTTATAATTAATTAAGTGATCAAAAGGAACTAATTAAATATGGACTCTAAGATATATGTGTGTGATGGGCCAAGTTCATTTAGGTTGGGCTAAGCTTTCATGGATAGTCCATGGAGTGTTTAACCCATGGATCATATGAAATGAAAGGTCATGGGTATTAGGGTTTAACCCTAATCTCCACACTATATAAAGATGTCCTTGGTTGGTGAAATGGGCACTAGTGTGTGTACACAAAAGGGCAAGGCCGATTTCACTAGAGAGAACCAAAGTATCCTTATTCTCAAGGTTATTCCAAGTGTTCATGGTGTTGTGTGAACCATTTGAGGTGTCACACTTGGGGCACTAGGCACTCAAGTTTCATGAAGACAAGTTACATAAAAAAAGGTATGTATTCTATCTATTTTATTACCCAAGTATATGATATTTGTATGCTAGTATAGGGTAATATCTTGGAAACTTCATATTTGCATGTATAATAGAGAAAACATAGATCCAAGGTATTTAGGGTTGTATGTGCACCATAGGATGTTGTAGTATACTAAACCCCAACAATTACATACTATCGGTACTAGATAATTCTTTGAATGAAAGGTCCCACACTACAACGGTTGGACTCAAACAAGAGCTGCGCAATAGAGTTAAACCTAACCTTCTAAAAATATCTAATCTCAATAATATGTAACCAAACGCATTCGTCCACTAGTCAGTTTGTACTAAGGAAAATGCTTATAAGTACAAAGCATGCAACATTCGAGCATAAAGTAGTTCAAATTAGAACATAACATGAGCAGTCCATCCTATCAGATAACTGATCTCTCACTAGCATGCAGATCTATAAGCTCATACAATAGGCACATAAAGATATCTCTCCTAACATTCTATCATGCAATCTTGAGCAGGTCCTTAATCCTGGTCTAGCATGCGATTCTCATATCATATCATAAAACATTTAACATGTATGGGTATTTTGGGAAAACTTACTTGAGCTTGGCTGATTGCACGCATCGCACCCCATCTTTTATTATAAATAAATTACTTCTTTTTATGAAAATCTACCAAATCCTCGGTTTGAGTTCAGACACACTTGAGAGTATGCCTGAATCCCTCAAACCAAGACTTTGATACCAACTTGTAACATCCCAAAATTTCCAGATAATTTTTTTTCATTTCAAACATCCAGTAGTTATGTCAAAACAACCAAAAGTGTATCATAATGGAAACAATATCATAGTACAAATCCTAAATCACATAATACGGAAAAACGTAGGCAGATGCGGTGCGATCAAGTTGGGCCCTTCCCTTTCGAGCTGGAAGTACCTGAAACACAAACTAAAAACCGTAAGCACAAAGCTTAGTGAGCTCCCCCAAAATACCACATACCATACATGCATATCAGTCAAAATATAGATGGGTCTATTTCACCCCTTCGGTATCTCTCAACCGGTATCAGGTCTATTTCACCCCCTTCGGTATATTTCAACCGATATTGGGTCTCTTTCACCCCCTTCGGTATCTTTCAACTGATATTTGGTCTATTTCACCCCCTACAGCTAAGTATACAAACGTATCACGAAATTCACGAAGACAACATGCATAAACAGATATAGCATGGAATTGTCACGAAGACAACTATCATTCTACTAACATAATCTAGTGGGTCGGTATTGGTGCCTTCGACCCACGAGTACAATGGAGGAAAATCACATCGATCAAAAGATAGCAAATTTCACTCCCGAATCCGCTGCCCAATGGTTCCTCACGTTGAACATAATCAATACCAACCTTAGTTACTATCTAAGGTCAAGCTTATAATCATAAGACCTAACAATGGTCCAAACCCAAACTAAAGGACCCTAAGGCCCAACACATGCCCAAGAGCTCCAAAATGGCCTAGGGCCCACAAATGACCCAATACCACAAAAAGGTCTACGAACCAAACTCAACAACGCAAAATCCCAACTAAACCTGAGCCCAAAAAATCCAAAAGCCCACAGAGGGACGTACGCACGACGTACCTGGCTCATACGCCCAACGTACGTGGCTGATCAAGAATCAGGGTGTTGGCCCAATACGCGCATCGTACTTAGGAGTACGCTCGGCGTACTGGTCAGACAGCTAAACCCACCCAAATGACTTAACTCGTTAAGCTTATAACGTCCAAACCTCAAGTCAACATCAAAACAAGGTCCTAAACCATAAAGTCAAAGACTTTAAGCTTTTGCATGGCTTAAAAGGTCAAATCTTTGATCTTAACATACTAACTTCATGAAACAACCCTCAACCCTTGCATAGTTGAGCTTAAACCATGAAGACACCATTTTTATGCACAAGGGACATCAGAAACACTAAGATCTGTCATCATAACCTTCTGGAGTAGCTTATACTCTCAAGAACCGCCTTAAGGGACCAAAATAAACAAAAAAACCTTAACTATCTAGAACTAAGAGATGAATCATCAAGGGAAGGACCTGATACCTTCTGAATAATGACCAAGGTAGCTAAGTTCTGGATCCACAAGCTTTAACACCACAAGAGCAACTTCCAAGAGATCCTTCCTTCTTAAAGATCACCAAAAACACCAACAAATGTCACTTCTAAGCTCAAAACACTCAAATGGAAGCTAGGGTTTTGTGGGAGGGTTGATGAGGGAAGGAAGCTGATGAGGGGGCAGCCTCAAGCCTTAAATGGGGATTATATAGGGGTTAAACCCTAAAAATTAAGGTTTGCTGATTCACGGCGTACGCCCAGCGTACAAAGCCCCTTTCGTCTTTAAAAAATATCAACACTTAACCAAAAATTCCAAAAAAATAATACCTCACAAAATGGATGTTACAGTTACCTTCTTCCTTTGTAAAGTGTTTAATGAACCTTTGATATTGTTCAGTGGTTTGGCTGGCAATAGGACTTGAATATGCATCAATGCAAGCAGCTTTAGGCTTAACTGTTTCACGCTTTCCTTTACCGGGCCACCATTTCGGATAGCCGATTCTTTTGAAGCAACCATCCCAACTATGCCCATCTTTTCTGCAGAAATCACAGTGTTTGACTTCATCGGTGTTCTACTTTGTGTCCTTTTGCACAGTTTTATTTCTTGGCTGATTTGAGGTATTGTCTCGCCGGTTTGGAGTGAAATCTTAGAAGGTGTTGTTTTCCATGGAAGGCTTTTTCATCGACGATATGGCCCTTTGTTGTTCATCCTCGGAAACAAGATGGTAAGCAATGTTGGTGTTGGCTTCATGGAAAGGATCTAAGTTCCTATTGTGGTGAACTCAGTATTTAGTCCAATTAAAAATTTGTATAATCTTTCCTTTTCTTTGGCCTCGTTTAACTCAGTATTTCATCCCATATACTTCGTAATTTCGTGTAGTACGTTGATATGGAAGTGCCTTTTTGGTTTGTGATGGTTAGAGACTGTTTGAGTTCATATGACCTTGGTGCACTTTCTTTTCCAAATCTTTCTTGGAGGTCTGAACCTATTTCAAAACCAGTATTTATGTATTTAATGTTGCTTCTGATCCCTTTCTCCATTGTTGTGGTGAGCCAATTCTTCAGCATAGCATCGCACCTCATCCATGTCATGTAGTTTGGTGAAGTTTCTTCGGGTTTTTTAATGGTTCCATTGATGAAACCTACTTTGTTTTTGGCGAACAAGAAGTTTAACATCTCTTGTGACCAATCGTTGTAGTTGTTGTCGGTGAGCACATCATTGACATGCATCTGTCTGAGGTAATCTGAAATATGGATATAATAAGGGGAGTTTGTATCGATGGTGTTGGTAGTTCCATCGGTCTTCAAAGCATTGGATCCTCCATCATCTCCAGCCATAGTGCCTTTGTTAGAAACAGATCTGATCTAGACCTACTTTGATACCATAAAAAATTTGGTATTGGAAAAACTTAATTCATTTAAAAGGCAATCGAGAGTTTATATACAGGAGAAACTAGAAAGTAATAAGGAAACTAGAATCCTAGATTAAAATAAAAGGAGTTATCTATAAGAAAAATAGATAAGTCTTGGAGAACAAGGCAGGAAGGATCTGGAAGGATCTAATTTTCTTTATAGGATATCACATTAACACAACTATATTGCTTAATCTATTGCATGCAACGATCATGTTAAATTTCACCTATATCCAATCACATCCAACGTATTTGTTTTTCAAATTGGTGAAGCTTAATTCCTACATAACTTATAAATATAACCAATAGCATGAACATCTATTATCCTTCCCAAGAGAACACATGCATGAGCCGATATATCCAAGATTTCATTATTCCCAACGTTGACATGCTTCTCTTCTTCTATATTAGGACCTATCTCCACATTCACATACGCTTGCCGAATCCATCTGTATTATGGTTACCACCATTTTTATCAATATTTTTGTCCGAATGAACACCATTCGTGTGGCCAAAGTTCTAATATTCACAATTGAACCTAGCAATTGATGCAGATAATTATGATTACTAATCCAAAGTAAAGTGAAGAAAGTATATTCACAACACTATTTAAACTTTAACATTCATTTATATGATGTAGTAGTAAATGAATTATTTATAAATTTATCTATAAAAATAATTTATCCATGTATAGAAAAATAAGAACCTTGTTATAAATGTTTTGAAGATAAGTAAATATTATGTGAATTAATTGATATCAAGTGGGACTCAAAATCTGAGTTTACAAATTAGATTGATACAATTAAACACCGATTATATAAGAAGTAATCTAAATTTAAATATGTAATTGAAATCAAGTTAGTTTAAATTTTAAAAGGTGTTATCTTTAAGATTCCATGACAGAATCATTTTAAGGGAGGATAATTGTTACGTCCGTATTTTAAGGCAAGTTTTAGCCTTTTAAGCGGAAATATTTTGAAATAATAAATAAATAAAGTAAATAAATAAAACAAAGTTAACAAATTTGATAGATTATGAAGTTCAAAATTAATTAGAAGATTACTTTGGGTTAAATTGGAAATTTAAAAGTTTGAAGGACTAAATTTGTAAAATTTGAAACTTAAGTTTGACCTTTACATAACTAGGTTTGAGCCCAAAATGTTAAGAAATTCATCTTCTAGGTTTGTTACAGAGGAATTAAGACTTGTTGGACTTTTGGGGAGTTAGTTACGAAAACAAGTTAGAAACTTAAAAGTTTAAGGGGGCAATGTGCCAATATGTCAAAGAATAAAACATAAACCCCAAATCCCCTTCTTCCTCCTTGTTCAAACACCGGAGACAATTTTGGAAGAAAACTTCACATTTGATAAAAATAAAAATTTTAAATTTTAAAAATAAAAATGGAGAAGGATCCGTTTAAGGGGGCAATGTGCCAATATGTCTCTTCACCACTACCTTCCTAGAATCGGGCCTTAACGAAGATGTAATCCATGACCCTAAGCTGGAAGTAGGCGATGATATGAAACATAAATGGTGAGGGGCTCACATTTTAGGGAATTCGACATTAATGGCAGAATTCGGGTACCTCAGGACTACAAGGCAACGAAAATCGTGACAATGATGTTTATATTTCCTTCATCTCCCACAACCTCACCGTTCATTTCCCTTCTTCCCTTTCGACAATGGTCAGTTCATCCACTGACTTTCGCGTCTCCATCTTCGAATCACGATGAACCCCACACCATTGTTTCTCAAGATTCTGGAACAAAGGCAAGCTTTTTGATTTCTCAATGCAACTGTAGGATTCGATTTCCCAAACCAGTAGATGCGAAATGGTGTTAAATTATGGAGTTTAATGTTGTTTAATGGTGTTTCAAAAGCAAAGTTGTGTTTCATTTTTTTACATGTGTTCATTACAAATTTGGGTTTTATTTGTTTTTCAAAGCCAAACTAAAATCGATCATTTCTTTTTTGAGAAGTTTGATGGAGTTTAATGGTGTTTTAAAGTATATTAGGTTTGGGAAAATGACTTAAAAATGTAATAAAGTTTTCAAAATGTTGAAAAAATATAATTATTATTTTTTTAGTACCAAAAATACCATTAAAGTATACTTTTTGTACACAAGAATACCAACAAACTACACATGTATTCAGATAAAACCTTATGGTAGGTAAACGAAAAAATGAATTAAAAGGGTAACAAAGTTTCCAAAATGTTCAAAAAATATCATTGTTTTGTAGTACAAAAAAATATCATTGAAGTATACCATTTGTACATAGAATACCAACGAAGTATACATTTTAGTACAAAAAATACCATTGAAGTTTCCAAAATGTTCAAAAAGTATCATTGTTGTTTTTTGAGAGCACATTTTGTTAACTTCGTTGTTTTCGGATTATGTAGAACACAGATATCGAAGATCATTCTCCGTTGTACCAGTTCACACCAATTGTGCACTCTATTTCATTACCTAAAATAACCGGTTACCACAATGTTTTATTTGAACACATATGTACTTCGTTGGTATTCTGTGTACAAATAATATACTTTAATGATATTTTTATACTAAAAAAACAACAATGATACTTTTTGAAAATTTTGGAAACCTCGTACACAAAATACCATTGCACCGGCTATTGTAGGGAACCATCAGGTTACCCGGTTATTAAATTTTAGGGTTATGACTTAAAAAGGTAACGAAGTTTCCAAAATGTTCAAAAAATACCATTGCTGCTTTTTAGTACAAAAAATCTCATTTAAGTATACTATTTGTACACAGAATACCAACGAAATACACATGTGTTCAAATTAAACCTCGTGGTAACTGGTTACTTCAGGTAAACGTAAAAATGACTTAAAAGCGTAATGAAGTTTCCAAAATGTTCACCGCATTTTTTGTTAACTTCGTTGTTGCCTGATTATGTAGAACATAGTCACAGGAAATCATGCAATGTCATATCAGTTTACAACAGTTGTGCACTCTCTTTCATTCCCTCACTCGATCATTCTTATGGTAACATGAGAAGTAAGTGGATAATAACCTTAGTTAAACGTTCTTGCTTACTAGTCGCATTATATACCTCAAACCTAAAACATATATGCATTATGTAGATACACATATTATACATCAAGGTTAGCCGTTCATTAGTGTTGCGGCACAAGAGAGACACAAAAGAGAAACGAGTGTGACGTTATGTTGTGAGAATTCCTAAATGTGGATGTAGGGAGTAGGAGTTACGTTTAATTCTCTGGACCAGTGAGAGATGAATGGTCAAGAACACCAAGCGTCATGTAGTTGATTTGATGACGATTTGTAGTCAAAATAGAGAGAGAAGCATATGTGTTGGAGCGCTTGAACAACTTGTTTTCTAATTGATGGATTCCTAGTTACGTGTTTTTCTATGACTATATTTAGATACAAACTGATCGAGTAAGGGAATGAAAGAGAGTGCACAACTGGTGTGAACTGGTATGACAAGGAATGATATCCGATGACCGTGTTCTACATAATCCGAAAACAACTTAGTTAACAAAAGATGCGCTGAAAAAACAATAATGAAATTTTTTTGAACATTTTGAAAACTTCAATGGTATTTTTTGTACTAAAATGTGTACCTTGTTGGTATACCGTGTACAAACGGTATACTTCAATGGTATTTTTTGTACGAAAAAAACAATGATATTTTTTGCACATTTTGGAAACTTTGTTATCCTTTTAAGTCATTTTTCCGTTTACCTGAAGTACAAAAAATATACTTTAATTGTATTTTTGTACTTAAAAACAACAATGATATTTTTTGAACATTTTGAAAACTTTATTACCTTTTTAAGTCATTTTTCCTTTTATAAAATATAAAAAAAATTGAAGTCAAGATTATGATTGGACCTTTGACTTTTTCAATATGTTTCTCTCCTAACAATCTAATAGATTATACGTTTAGATAAAGAATACGAATTTGGTGTCTTTTGACTCTTATATAAAGAATGAGAAATTAGTAGATCTTTAGACGAAAAAATTGTAGACGGACTATTTTATTGTTCTTTAGCTCAACTCAAAACTTAGCTTATATCAAGATACAAGTTCCCATAAGAGTATCAAAACCAAAAAAAATAATAATAATAAAGAGAAACAATGTTCAAAGTAAATACCAAGCTAATAAGATAATCATGAGAGCACCTTCTGGACCTCAGCAGTTACCTCCTTTGGTGGTTTTTCTGCATGCAGATTTGCCACAATACGCTTCTTGCTATAGTAATCAATAACCTGGCATATGTCAATAAATAACTTATACATATTTACATATAAAATTCCATTAACTCATAAAATTTAAATAAATGGAAAAAAAAGAAGAAGAAACATACTGGCTCAGTCTGTTTGTGAAATGCCTCCAGCCTTGACTTCAAAACAGCTGCTGTGTCATCTTTACGTTGAACCAAAGCTTCTCCAGTCACCTTTGATAATAAGCAAGAAAATCAGGGTGAATTTACTATTTTTACCAATTTATAAGTAAAATAAAAAAGATGTTTAGAATTTTTACATCATCTATCCCAGGAACTTTAGGAGGTGCGAATTTTGTGTGGTAACTCCGACCACTAGCAGGATGGATCCAACGGCCAGTAATCCTCTCCTCCAAGATTGCATCATCTATTGCAAAGTTTAGCACTTTGTCAACTTTCACCCCTCTTCTTTTCAGCATTTCATCAAGCTGCACATACAAAATAGAAATTAACAAAAAAAAAAGCACTCAAATGGTTGATGTTAAATCAAGAAAAATAGTCTAATACCTTTTCTGCTTGGACCACGGTTCTTGGGAATCCATCAAGAATGAAGCCTTTTTGACATGAAGGCTTCTCTAAGGCTTCGTTGATAATCCCCACAACTAAGTCATCAGAAACAAGTTGTCCCTGAGAAAGAATGGATCCGGAATAGTGATAAGTAGAAAGATGAGGGGTCAGTTGTGTAAAATTTAAATTACCTTCTCCATGGCTTCCTTGGCTTTAACACCAAGAGGGGTTTTTGCAGCAACAGCAGCTCTTAGCATATCACCAGTAGCCAGGTGGCATAAACAGTACTCGTCCTTGATAATTGGTGACTGAGTACCTTTTCCTGATCCAGGTGGGCCTGAAGCAAACAGGATTCATCAACAGATAGATCCAATTTAGGGGAAACACGGCTTAACTAAAAATTAGTTATCAGAATTGATGTGATTAGAAGTGGATTGACAAATTCCTGTTTCCTAAACCAATTATTGATCATCAAACCAGATTCATCAACTGAAAGATCATTTACATTGCAACAAACAAAAGTAACAATATAACATACTTTGTAGTTAGTAAGATCATTCCTTTCCACCATTTATTATTCTAACTCAATCAAGAAATAGTAAAAGAAGATCAATCTTTATCAATGTCCTTTACCCTTCAATGACATGATCACAGTTAATTTTATCAGTGACATGCAGTAATAAAATCATGTCCATCCCTTTCTGACTTATCTTAGATTCCATTTTGCTCTAATGGCTGTGTAATTGTGATGAAGATTATGTTTCTGTTTCTATTTATTCTCTCTGTTTCTAAGCAAAATCGATAACAAAAACGTTTAGGATGATTTAATATCGCAGCATTTAAAATATAGCAATTTGATGAAAGCAAAGCATTAACATAACAGAGCGCCTAAAATTAAATCACATCGGATCTGAGGAAATGCACAATGAATATGCATTTGGCATAGAATTTTGGGGGCAACAGAAATGATGCTATAGAGGAGGAAAAGAGCAATGAGAAACAAGAATGTTACCGACGAGAATGAGGCGTTTGTCAGGTTTGGTTGAGCATTTCATGCGACGAAGAAGCTCCGTCATTAGATCTACCGACGCAACATCCTCTAAATTCGCCGCCGCTGAAGTTGCCATTCCGTCACGTAGGATTTTTTTGGGTTGATCTTTTGAGAAATTGGTAGGTGAATTGTGAGGAAAAGGATTAAACGAGCGTCAAATTGGATGCTAGGGTTCTTTCAGTAGTTCGTTACTTCCCCAGTTTACTTTCCTCGAACTTCTCGAATCTTGATATGCTTCAATTTCAAGCATGGCAGATTTGAAAAGTTGTATCAAAGAGAAAATTCCAGTTTTACCCTCCTAAAGTTTGATTTCTTTTTTTCTTTTTAATAGTAAAATTAATGTTAGGAATTAGAACGTCACTCAATTTTTTCGGTTTTTATATATATTCTTTAGTCCTTACTCGAATAATATTTGAATATTCAACATTTCAACTATTGTCTTGAAGGATATTTTTTACTATTAATTTCTGATACTATTAACTATTAAGCTATAACCTTTTAATAACTTCTTTTTAGTTTAGTTTAAAGATAATGACTTAAAGGTAATATATTTTTTTATTTTTATATATTTGGTCAATGAGAGTTTTTTTTTCTATATTTGACCATTTAACTTGTTTTTTTGTCCACGTTCAGTCTTTATAACCGGTTACTTCAGGTTAAACCGGAAAAATGACTTTAATAAGTAGCATATTTTTCAGTTTGTACACATTTAATCCTTATGACCAGTTTACTTCAAATTTTGGCTCACGACACCATACATTAGACAATCATTAATGAGGTGTTATCATATGTGGCTCGTTCTTCACTTATATCAGTAACATAATTCACAAATCGGTGAAATAATGTTGGTGTCTTAGTTTTCTCCAAACAGAATATGTCTTCGTCTTCGGTTTCATCTATCTTCATAGCAGACAACGAGTTATTTGTCTTGGACGTGTAAATTCAAGTTGGAAAGAAGCAATCACAAAGAATCTCGTTGTTTGCTACGGAGAAATGAAACTTTTTGCCAGTGTGTTCTTTTGTCTTGGGAGTGCAAATTCTTTTAGCGTCTTCCTTAATTCTTTTTGTCTTAGAAATGCAAATTCGAGTAAGGAGGAAACAACCACAAAAAAAAATTATTGTTTGTTATGGATATAGATGAAACCGAAGACGAAGACATCTTTTGTTTGGAGAAAACTAGAGCACCAACATTATTTTACCGATTTGTTAATTAGGTTACTAATATAAATGAAGGATGAGTCACGTATCAGAACACTTCATTAATGATTGTCTCACGTAGGATGTCGTGAGCAAAATCAAAAGAAACTGATCATAATGATTAAATGTGTACAAAAACATTAAGGACTAAATGTGTACAAACTGAAAAATATATTACCTTGTTAAGTCATTTTTTCCGACTTAACTTGCAGTAGCCGGTTATAAGAATTGAATGTGGACAAAAAAAAAGAAGTTAAATGGTCAAATATAAATAATAATAATAATAATAAATAAATAAAAATAATAATAACTTAGTGACCAAATATCTACAAATCAAAAAATATATTACTTATTATCCTTTATTTTATTATGTTTATGATATCAACTCAAATGACAACACCTACATATGTATATGATGTAAAAGACACATCATATTTTTGTTTGGGAAAATAAAATGATTGATTTAGAAAAACTTATGTTTTCAAACCTGTTAAACTATTTTATATAAATTATGGTTGTCAAATCGCGATCATGATCGTAGGATCATACGATCCTACGATCATAGGTGTGAAAAACGAGTCGGATCGTAAAATGATCGTATATGGGGTAGGATCGCAGGTAGGATCGGGAACCGATCCGATCCTATCTTACCTTGATTTTTTTTTGTTTGCAAATGATTTTGTTTATCATTTTATGTCTTTTACCATTTACCAATTGACCGTTTATCATTTTGTGTTGTGACTTATGACTAATATTTTGAAGTTTTTATAACTTTTGAATGAAAATTTGAATATTTGAAATATTTTTCATGATATAAAATTATAAATTAAAATTATGTATTATTTGGAATCTTAGGATCTCGGTCCCGATCTTGGAAACCCAAAAACGATCCTACCTAGGATCCCGATCTTGATAACCTTGATATAAAGTGCAGATTGAAATATAGATGATATAGATCCATATATACAACTCAACTAATCCAATTTTTATTTGTTTATTAGGAGCTACAATCCAATTTCAGTGGTCGCATTATCAAAGATTGTCACGCCAAAGTTGGCAACCGGATGACCGGGTAAATGGTCAACTCTTAAACAAATTGATAAACCATGTCTTAATTGTGACAAAAAATAATGCAATGTAAAAAACAAATTTCCATATAAACTTAGTAATTTCTGTAGAAATTAACCTTTATTTAACATCAAACTTGGTTTAGACTCGATGTTGATATGGCTTAAAGGAAAAAAGTCCGATGTTAATTCAAGTTATAGGATCCAAGGACAAAATTTTCATTTTCATGCAATTTGGTTATCTTTAAAGGGATAAGATACGAAAGACTGTTGAGGTATGATCCATATTACGACCACATTAAACATGAAATTAACTGTAATACATCCATCTACACCAAAACTTTGACATAAAATTAACCTAACTACCTTCCAACCTTGCGTTTCTAATCATCATAATAATACTTCAACCAACCAACAACACGATAGCATCAAAAAAACATAATAATAATATCAAAATAGCATGTCAAGATACAAGTTGCAGAACTTTTATCATCATCTTCTTCTTCACTCAGCTGCTGACTTTTTCTTCTTTTTCTTCTTTCCTTCACTTACAGCAGAAACATCCTCCATTACAACATCTTTGCTCTTCTTCTTCTTCTTTTTCTCTGTTCCATTTTCTTTCCCATTCTCAGTAGCTTCTGTCTCCTCTTCTTCAAGTGCTCTCTTCTTTTTCTTCTTCCCTGATTTGGTTTCAGCAGCATCTCCATTTGTAACAGTGGTGTTCTCTTTGTCATCTGTTTTTGCTTCACCATTGTCTTTTGACTTTTTTTTCTTGCTCTTCTTTGAAGATGGTTCAGATCCATTTTCAACCTCCATTTCTAAAGACAACAATAATATTCAGTTTTATACTATAATAAACAAATCAATATAAGTCAATATACCTTGATTTGCAGCATTCTCCATAGCAGCTTTCATAACCTCAATGTTCTTACGAGGTGCAACACCTTTGTCATAAAAGTCAAGACGCTCTTCCACTTGCTCACGAAGCTTGTCTCCAAAAGAAGTACCACTTCCCTCTGTGATCATTAAAAACTTAATCTTTGACTTTGACTTTGACCAAAAAGATAACTTGTAGATACAAACTAACCTGAGAAACAATCAATTCGAGAAGCAATTGAACATTTGTTAGCCAAATAACGAGCCATTCGACCTTTGTTTTTAGCAGATGCACGTCCGATAAAAGACGAATGAAAGATAAGACCATATTTCGGTGTGTTCCCCTTTGTTTTCAAAGCCCTAAAATCAGAACAAGATCAAGAATTCAAGATTAATATCTAATTGTTTTTAGCTGAAATTTTTAGTGGTTGTGGATAATGATATTAGACCTGAAAAGGGCTTTTTCAGCACCAAGGATTTGAAGCGTAGAAGAAGGGCATTTTGCAAGATTTGTGAGGCTTCCAGCATGAGATATCAAACGAGCACCAACAACTTCACCAATTAATGCAGCCAAATTTGGTGCTATGTCACTCATTTTAGCAACAAGATAATCATAAAGCTTCTTTCTGTATTCAGCAAGGTCCATCACACGTTGTGCAAACATCTGGACATTAATCAGGTCAACTGGTGACAAATCTTGACCTGAAAAAAGAAAATAGAATGAGATACTGTTTTTAAAAATTATAACCACATAAAAGTGTAGCAAAGACAAATATAACCCTACCCATGGAAGCTTTAGCTGCTTCGATTACTTCCTTTGCTTTATCTTCATCACCAAGGATATCTACTAGCCCATCTAACTTATCTTCAGACAACTCTGACTTGTCATTAATGTATTTTGCAAGTTTAGCATAAAGATAGTTATCATTGACAATCTTTACTAGCTCTGGGAAGTGCCATGAGTACCATTCCCTGCATTAAACATCAGACATTTTAGTTGTAATAGAAGAACACAAGAAAATTTAAATGTAAAATGTAAATCAAGGTTGTGATTTGAGAGAGAGAGAGAGAGAGAAAGTGAACGAACCTAACTCTCATGGAGAATGAGTTTACATCCTTATCAAGAGTATCAAGAAGGAAGATTGCTTGAATGACCATATTGTCAACTCGGTTGACATTAAACTTCACTTTTGCTCTGCTGTAACTGTGGCCCAAACCAAGTTGAGCTTTCTCCAAGTCACCAGGCTTATATAAAAAAATGAGATTTTGTAGTCAGAGGGATTTCCAGAATGAAATATATTAAGAGGAGAAACTACAAAAGATGAACACCTTGAGATTCTCAATGAACCTATCGAAATGTAAACGAACACCTCGAATGAGCTCAAGAACAAACTCATTGCTCTGGCAGGGGATCTTGGTTTCTTCATATATGTGTGACCCAATTTTGGGATCAGCCACTCCTAAGCTGAACTTAGGCTTTTTACCTTCTTTGACCTTGGGAAGGCTAAGCTCGAGAAAGTTCCTCAACTCATCAGTCATTTGGCCTGAACAAATTCAAAAAAAGTGTATAAAACTTGTTAGAACACCTACATCGAAAGTAAGAAGGATGATGTTCTTAAGCTCAAAACTCGACTTATTATCATGCTTAATAGGGGAACATCTCCAAATTATATGTGTACTGAAGTTGTATGAACTTATCCTATCAAACTCAACTTATCATTGTTCAAGTTCTATGACAGACCTACCCAAAGCAAAACACAAGAAATTTCAATGAAAAAGACGCTGTATGACAATATCCTTGCTATTGTTTGTGTTATTTGTCATGACAGAAAAAATCACCAACTGAAAGTGCCTAATCCTGAAATATTTTTCCACATCCCTCTCAGCAACAAACAGAAGACGAAAAACTAGAAACCTAATAGCATACAAACAAAACAAATTGAACACAAATTGCAAACAAACGCTGAAATTTAGTTACGAAAGTATATCCTAAAAACTTGCTGCAGCCATTTTCAAATAGCAAGGACATGTATGTGTATTCATGTATATATTTGGTATGTACCTTCCGAGACGGCATTGCACTGGTTGAGAGCATCAAGAGCCGATTCAAAAGGATTAAAAGCGGCGAGTTTGACAACCTTCCCGAAGCGATTTAGATCAACTACTGAGTTACGAACAGCCTCTGTGTTCTGTCCAATTTCATCAATACCGTGGGCCAAAAACAGACCGTAACCGGAGGCAGACTCGTATAGAAGATACAACGCCATGGAAGACCAAAAGCTCAAAGCTCAGTTGTGCTGGTTTTCTAACCCGCTGTAAACTGAGTTTAGGGTTTTGGCGTCGCTTTTCTCTCTCGCTCTCTTTATGGTGAGCGGCAGCAGGGTTTTCTAGGGTTTTAGACTCCATTTATGGGTAAAATAACAGAAAATAATAAATATTACTATTTTTGCTGTTCAGCCCCTGTGTTATCGTCATAGTATACATTTGGCCCTTTTGTAGGCTCAAATCATCACTTGTAATTTGTAGAATGTACAATAAAAGGGTTATTGTAATAAAAGCCTCCAATTTTACACAAAATGTACGGTTATGCTTAAATATAGTTTTGTTCCATTAATGTCTTAAAATAGCCCGTTTAGTTTCATTTGATGTTTTTAACCAGTTTCACTAGGGGTGTTGATCGGGTAAAATTTTCGGGTTTCGGGTAGAACGAATTGGGTAGTTCGGGTATTTCCTTAAAATAATAATACCTGATACCCGACCTATATTGTAATTCGGGTTCTCGGGTTTCGGGTTTTCTGGTTTTAGGTCGGGTCGGGTATTTTCGGGTATACCCGAAAATTACTGAAGTGTCACTTATTGATTTTTTTAATTTTTTTTGCATTTCGGTTGCTTTAATAAAAAATTTGGTAGCAAAATATTTCATACAATTAACAAGTACATATACGATAACAATACAAGTCATTATAATATGTTATGTGATTTTTGCATTCCATTTCAAATTTTGATAAATAAAAAAAAATAGTTTATAGAGTACATGATCAATGTTTGATCAAATTTAGATTAACCAAACATGTTACATGATTTAATGCAAAAGGTGACTACATGAAAGTTATAAATAAAAAAAAATTAGCATTTAACTAAATTGCAGGGACCAATTATATAGCTATATTTCAATTCATAAAGAAGAAATGTAGACTAGTTAACAAAAAATTAAGAAACATGTGCATAGTTGAAAAAAAAAATAGATCCGTAGTGCACAAAAAAATGAAGGGGAATGATCTAACATCTCATTCATGTATATATTCGTTGTAACATTTTGTTCAAAACTCCATTTCATTTTCAACCATTTCTAAATGTATTTACTATATACCGTTAAAATAATGAAGCCATATAACAATTGGTTTAAACTATAAGGAACAATAATTATGTAAAATAATGATACAACTTTCATAGTTATTATAACTAGTGTATTAATTAGTTTTTTTTTAAATCGGGTATTAGGGTATACCCGAATTTTTTTAAACCTACCCAATACCCGACCTATTTAAATATCGGGTTACCCGATTACCCGAATTTTCAAACCCGGTACCCGATGCACCCGACCCGATCTACCCGAATTCAAAATGGGTCGGGTCGGGTAAGCGGGTATCGGGTATTTTCAACAGGCCTAAGTTTCACCCTTAGGCAATCGGTAACCCTTGTCAAGACAACCCATTGATATTAAAGGACATTTAGAAGGACATTCCATTAAGCATAAAGACGCACACCTTGTCACTCACTCATGCTACTTTTTAGACGAAGAAAACTTAAATGGGTAAACTCTCTCCGGTGAAGGAAGCTATCAGGTTTTCAAGCTTTTTCTTTGTCTGAAGCTAGGGTTTTGAAGCATTGTTCGCATAAGAGCAATGTTTTAAAAAACGGTTTGAACCGGTCGGTCGAACCGATTGGACCGGGAACCGGAAAATGGAGCAGTTCAACTTAATACCGGTTTTATGTCTATTTCTGAACCGGAATGAACCGGCCGGTTTTTATGAAAATCTGGTTGAACCGGTAAATTAAATAAAAACACATGGAAATCAATCACTTTCAAAACAAACTTTGATTTTTTTTTCCACATCTATTTAGATTTCTTTGAATAAAAACACATATGGTAAATATTATAAAGTTTTTTAATGCATTTGTATTCATCTAAAACTATATTTTGTTTCCTTACTATACTTTATTTTATTTTTTATTTTATGTACGTGGATTGATGTAAAACTTACGGCTATGTGTTTTTAATGTATTTGGATTGATCTTCAACGTGTATTTATGTGTATTTTTAATGTTTAAACTTGTTGATATTTATATGTATAGGAATATAGGAAAAAACCGGTCGAACCAGTTGAACCGGGAACCGGTCACCATTCTGGTTCAACTAAAAAAACGATTTTACAAACATTGCATAAGAGGGTTTTTGAAGGTAAGAGATTTTGGTCCTTGATCATGGTATTTACGAGCAATAATAGTTGCAATCACCTTCATTAATGGCTTTTTTCCTGATAATGGTTGCGATTTTGCAGGAGAATGGCTTCTTCAGACGAAGGTTACAACAACTAACTTGCTGATATTTACGAGCCATTGTTGGGTTAAATGAGATAAATTTTTAGTTACATGGGATTTACATGGATCATGAACCAGAGAAAGAGATTGTAACAAGGCTTCGAAAATGTAAGGATATATTTCTCAGCATTCTACTTAGTGATGAGAGCATCAAAAATTCAAGTATGAATGATGAAGTGAAAGCTCAAGTGTACCATGGTAATGAATTACAAAACGATAAAGAGGCAGAAGGGGTAGTTAATAACAAATACATAATACATTATCCACACATTAGGTGGGATAAGATGGAACCTAAGTTAGGGGACGTGTTTGAATCACTCGCACAACTTAGATTCTGTGTGACAAACTATGCAGTAAATTGAGGCTACCATATATACTTTGAAAATAGTAACAATAAAAGAATTTTTGCGAGATGTGGTAAGAAAAATGAAGGTAATAAGTGCCCATCCAGACTTTATGCAGCTTGGATGTACAATGAAAGAACCTTACAGGTTAAAGCAATGAATGGTAAGCATCTTTGTTTTAGAGTGTTTAAATTTGGGTCTATTGTTACCCCATAATAGATTGGAAGACACTATGTTACTGAGATAACAAATAAGCCCAAACTAAAACTTAAAGACATGATCACTGACATCAAACAAAATTATAGATGTTTGGTATCTATATGACAATTTAGAAGGGAAAACTATGGGCAAAAGAACTGACTGAGGGTAAATTAACTTAACGCTATGCAAGAATTTGGGATTATACCCAAGTGTTGCTAAGATCAAACCCTGGTTCTACATGTAAAGTTGGTGTTAATACCAATCAAACTTAGAAAAAATATTTTCAGATGTTTTACATTTGTTTCAAAACTGTAAGTGTTTTTTGGAAAATAGGGTGTGAAAGGGTTTAGGGTTAGATGGGTGCTTCCTAAAGGGTCAGGTGAAATATGAATTGCTCACAACCATAGGTAAATATGCCAATAACCAGGTGTTCCCAATAACTTGGGTTGTTGTTGATGTGGAAAACAAGGATAACTGGACCTGGTTTTTGGAGCTTCTAAATGATGATCTTGAGCTTGGTAGTGGTGCAGGTTTGGTTGTTATTTATGATCAACATAAAGCAAGTTCCCTTAAAATCTTAGTTTGTTTCAATATGGTTATAATATTAACATAATGTGTTTGTTATAGGGTTTGCTTGAATATATAAAGGATATTTTGCCACATGTCGAGCACAGACAATGTGCTAGACATATTTATGCAAATTTTAGGAAGTCTTTATATGGATTGGAGTTCAAGAAGTTGTTATGGGATGCAGCAATGAGTTGTGTTGAAGGTAACTGAAACATCCCAAAAATACAATCTAAAAATTTCATTTTTAATTTAATAATAAAACCATAGTCATCAAACATCATATAAAAATCATAAACAGTGTATCTCAAAATATCATAACTGTCAAATATATCAGAGTATAAACATCCCAGGCTAAACAGATGGTGTGTGCACTGCAATCATCACGAACTCCTCTTTTGAAAACTGAAGTACCTGAAACCAAAACTAAAAACCGTAAGCACGAAGCTTAGTGAGTCTCCCCAAACTACCACATACCATACACATAATTATGTTACTGAGAGATACGGGCCCCACCCACACTCAAGGAGATATGGGCCCCGCCCACACTCCTCTAACTAGGAGATACGGGCCCCGC
This sequence comes from Lactuca virosa, assembly GCF_052849685.1. Lineage (NCBI taxonomy): Eukaryota > Viridiplantae > Streptophyta > Magnoliopsida > Asterales > Asteraceae > Lactuca > Lactuca virosa. The sequence goes on from NC_136429.1 coordinate 167,590,357, forward strand.
CCACACTCCGCTGACTAGGAGATACGGACCCCATCCACACTCCGCTGACTAGGAGATACGGGCCCTGCCCACACTCAACCAATCATGAGATACGGGCCCCGCCCACACTCAGCTACTTATGAGATACGGGCCCCGCCCACGCTCAGCTACTATGAGATACGGGCCCCGCCCACACCCAGCTAGTCATGAAAATACATACAAGTACCACACAGACAATGAGTATCACTAAGCATATAAATTTGTACCATATCAACTATCTATGAGATACGGGACCCGCCCACACTCTATGAGATACGGGCCTCGCCCACACTCACATTCCTAACAACACATACAAGTATCACATAGACAACAAGTATAGCAATCCAAAAATCTGATTGATATCTATACTCAGATAATAATGAGATACGGGCCCCGCCTACACTCAGCTACTAACGTATCACATATACGGGCCGACCTTGGTGCCTTAGACCAGTTCCTACTGGAAGAGGACTCACCTCGCACTGCTGAAGTCCCGCGAATAAATCTCGGGCTGCTGGCTGACAGATCCCCAAGCTGTCAACATCAAAACAAAACCCAATTAACCATTTGGGTTTCCAATGCATAACTCTAAAATACACACTTGGGGTAAAAGGACCATTTACCCATAACATAGCTTGGTCCAAGACCAAGTACCAACTCATTCTCTGAAGGCCCAAAAGTCAAACAATGATCTAAAGCCCAACATATGGCCCAATTTTCCAAATTGGGCCCAAACTCCTCACATGGTCTTTCCTTAAGTCCTAACCGATTATTCTTGGTCCAACACTTGGCATTCTGATGGTCCAATATCTCATAATCATTCAAGGGCCAAATATGGCCCATCTATGGCCCAATTTTCCAAATTGGGCCCAAGCCTTTCCAATGGGCCTTATCCTAAAGCCTAATTCAATATTTTAGTCCATATACTTGTTCTTGGATGGCCCATCAATAGCCCAATCACCAAAGCCCATCAAAAGACCCAAACCAAATTAGGGTTTTTACATAAAATGACGATTAGGGTTAAGTGTTCTTACTTAACCCATTAAGGACTTAACCCATTAAGTCCATTACTCTACTAGGCCAACATACAATGGAATCGACATAGGTCATAACTTCAGTCCACTGGTCCAAATGCGGGTCCCGGCAACCCAAAACTAACTGTGACAACCCGAAATTTTTTAACTTGAAAGTCCAGCCATTCAAATCAACCGTGTGTCAGACTTGTTTCTGCTATCTTTTAGCCCTGTTAAGGGTCCGTTTGGGTGTTTTAAGCCTAGTACCTTAAAGGATAAAGTGTTAGGAAGTATCTATTTGACTTCACTATACATCATTCAAGCCAAAAACTCCATCTCCAGGAGTTTACGGCCGTAAACTCTTGCCAGCCGTAAACTCATGCCCCTAAGTATCATATTCCTTCACTTTTATTCATTTCTTACACTTTCACCTCAAGAACACTTGAATTCTCTCTCAAGTATCATCGGGATTTTCATTCCCGATCTTCAAAAATGTAAGTGATTCTTCCATCTAGTTGTTGTTGTCCTTCTTATTCATGAATCACCCTTTGATTCCATCCATGAAAATTGTCTTTTTGGTTAGATCTTCAAGATCATCAACTTTCACCAATAACACCAAGAACACACACTTGTTCTTGGTGGCCGACAACCCCTTTTGAGGCTTCAAAATCGTGAGTATTCCTTTCATGCACTTACTACTACCTAGTAGAATCAGTAGCCTAAATACCTGGAACAAACGATTCGAGGATGATCTCCAGGAGTTTACGGCCGTAAACTCCCTTGACCGTAAACCCCTTGGCCGTAAACACCCTAGACCGTAAACCATCATGGCCGTAAACACATTGGCCGCACACTCCCTATAGTGGCCGTACACTCCCCTTTGATGAATCACATGTGATTCTAACACTTACTCCAGGTGTTTCCTAGTCCCTAAGGGTGTTTACTTGCATGTTAGTTGCTTATAAACACTATATTCATGCCAATACATGCCATATATGTCATTTAGGACTCGTTTGTGTCTCGGGACTTCATTTGTGTAACTTCTCATCCTTACGCGCATATTCGTTTGAATCACCCACATAAGGTGAGTTCATACCCCTATAATCAATCTTTTAAACTGTTTTAAATGCTTTTAAGGGGGGAATACAAGCTGAACACAATGATAATTGTGTAAATGTTTGTTATAAACATCTTTCAAAGGATTGCTTATGTCTTATATAAGTGATCAAAACATTTCAAAAACTCTTTTTAAGTTATGTTACTTTATAGTTTATAAAACTCCGTTTTTAAAGTACAATTATAACTTAGTAGATATATGAGTCTTTTTCAATAACAGTTCAAGTAAACATACTAGTAAACTATAATAGGTATAGTTTAGGGGTTCAGTTCATAACTAGATACTAGAACATACTATAAAGAGAAACAGGGAGGTAGATACAATACACGATAACAGAAAGAACATACTAAGATACCATAACAGAAAGAACATACTAAGATACTATAACAGAAAGAACATACTAAGATGCTATAGCAGAAGAACAAACCAGGATAATTATACCAATAATCACTAACACATTGTTCTAAACAAAAGGTGATAATAAATTGGGTATACATGATCGGATAACTTTAATGTGAGACTACTTCACAGCTTAGCAATTTGTTTGTTGAAGTCACGTTTGGTAACCAGAATCTCTTGCAGGGAGAGCATATAGTATGGGTACTACTCATCACATTATGACCTTAATAAAACAAACTTGTTTTAAGGTAATCAATACTTCAGGATGTCAGTTTAAAAGACAACTGTGTACTTACATTTTCCCATTACTTTCATATTGTGACAGTTCCACTTGAAAGTTAATGCAAACTATTTTCAAGTTAAGATAGTTATAAACTAGGGAAAACTTACATCTTTTCAAACGACAAACAGAACAGTCGAGCTAGTACATTCAGTAGAAAGGGGCCTATAATGCTAACTTTATGATTCCTTAGTTTATACATCAAGAATATATATTAATCGGATCCGACAGGTAGTAGGATGTGTGCTTTCCGCTTCATTTCTTGTTCCTTGTTTGGTTGTGGGCTTAGAGCAGATTCACCCAGCCTACTATCTATTCGATCTTAGCTATATATATGTTTCGTATACACCAAGTGATCATAAGGGGTACCAGGTATGGGTCAGGTCATAGGACACTAATTCAATGCACCGTTTTCTAGTACAAAACATACTTTTCAAATAGAACATTTGGTATACAAAACTAGAAACTTACCAGTAAGGGTTTAATCCATTTATTAAACCAGTATAACTTAAAGGACCTTAGGTGGTTAATTCTATAATACCTTAGTTTATACATCAGGGTTATATATAATTAATACCCGATAGGTAGTTGGATGTGCGCTTTCCGCCTCATTTCCTGTTCCTTGTTTGGTTGTGGGCTTAGGGCAGATTCACACAATTAACTATCTGTTCGATATTAGATTATATATAGCTGGTATAAACTAAGTGATTATAGAAGGAACCATTGTGGTTACCATTTTTACTAAAAGAAATAAGGGTTTTCTTAAAGAATGTTTTCATCAAATATAAAGGAACTATTACAGTTAACTCCGTAAGTACCAAGTAAATACACCAGGGTTATATACAACGAAGATCTAACAACCAATGGGATGCGTGCCTTCCGCCTCTTTTCCTGTTCCTTGTTTGGTTGTGGGCTTAGGGCAGATACACACAACCGATTGTTTGTTTACTCTGGGTTTTATATAACTTGTATCCATTTAGTACTCATAGAAAGGATTGTAGAGTCATTTTACTTATCTTTCATCAAAGCAGGAAATATAGGATTTTCTGGAGGAACAGAAGAACTTTTCTAAACAGAACTTACAACTTACTACAACTTTCTTACAACTTACTTACATCACTAAAATCTTATGAACTCACCAGCTTAAATGCTGATCTACTCTTTCAAAATAACTTGTATTCTAAGGAGACCAGTAGATAGGTACGCGCTCTGGGATTCAGAAGATGGAGCAGTATAGCTTCATGTCTTATTTTTGTTATTTACTTTGTAGTCTATGTTATGTGAACCACATACTTTGTAAACACTTTCTTTCTAATGAAATGGTTTTTTATTACTTTGATTACTATGATGCATGTCTTGTGATACTAAACATGACGTCCTCCACCCCCGAACGATTCCGCCGTTCCGGTTTTGGGGTGTGACAGATTGGTATCAGAGCATTGTTTATAGTGAACTAAGTATATCAACCGATAAAAGATATACAACTATAAATACAATGGGGCCGAAGTGCTATGGATAATAATATATTTTAAGGATATAACAATACCTTATAAAAGTATACATACGTGCTTATACATATATATACATACTAGAACAAGTATCACAAGAAGAATAGAACATAAGTATTTAAAGGTTGGACACTGCGGTCAAACCTGGACAGTTATGTAATCATATCTAGGATCAATATAGCCTGATCAACTATATTCATTCAAGATGTGACCGACATGTGTTTGGGAGTGATGTGGTGTTGCAACAGTCTTAAAACTTACCTAACTCTATTCAAGGGATTTCTAGATCAGTACATACAGTTAGAATACTATGGGAGTATTTTATGATACTATAACACGACAACAAGTTTAAAACATACCAAGTACATTACATTAAAATACTATAGGAGTATTTTAGGCACTATAAACAACTTATGTGATAATTTAAAAGACTCTTACGGATAGGTCTATAATTTTGGAATGTATACTTCCAAGGTTTTATATAATTGAGATTTTATAGACTTAGAATTTGTGATCTACGCTTCACTACCTGTTCCTTGTTTGGTTGTGGTTTTGGAGTAGGGTCACTTATTCGAAGGTCTATTTAATCTTAAATTATATACAACTTGTATACATTGTACAATTATAGGAGGACTCTGTAAGGATCACCCCATAATGTTTCACTTAATCTCATAGATTCTTTAGTCACTTCCATTATCGCACGACAAACCCAGATAGATGTAACCACTTCCTCATAGTAGACAACAGAAGAGTCAAGGAGGAACAAGAGTAGGTTCATGAGAAGTTTTCAAAGAAGGGCCAGCCGAAGTAACCAAAACGTCTTATACATCACACTAATAAATAATAATATTGTTTAACTTTATGAGTTAGTGGAAACACTGCTCACATTATGTGTTAGGATTATTTTCTTTCGTACAACTGGTAACAGTTATTCAGGTCACAGATATTCATTCGAGGATAGCCACTTCTGATTCATAAAGTTTATTTGGTATAGACTCTTTTATGAATTGTTTCCAGAACCCTGTGAAAGTCAGGACCCGATACACTCAGAACTAGGATAACCATGTCTTTCAGCTTTCGGCTTATATCCACTGCTATAGACTTATTCCGTCTCATCTTTGTATTCTTTTAGCAAAGATGCCTCCTCGAAGATCAAATAGGCGCACTACTCCGATAACTCCAACTCAAACGCCACAGTTCGATCCTGCTGCTCTTCAAGCAGCGATATTCGCCGCAGTGGCAACTGCTCTAGCTCACATCGACGAAAGTGGTACCTTCGGATCTGGTAGCGGTACCCACTTAACCAACCCCGGAGTTACTCATGAACACCCAAGGGAGTGTTCGTATAAGAACTTCATGAACTGCAAAACCAATTCCTTTAATGGAAATGGTGGAGTCATTGCTCTGATGCGATGGTTTGAGAAAACAGATTCGGTCTTCGCAATCTGTTTGTACTCAGAAGGGAGCAAAGTAAAGTTTGCTGCTTGCACCTTCTCCGACAGAGCCCTGACATGGTGGAATAGCCATGTTAAGTCACTGACCCTATCAGTGGCTAACTCGATGGGTTGGGAGAACCTAAAAGAGATGATGTTGGAAGAATATTGCCCGAGGGGCGAAGTTCAAAAGTTGGAACAAGAACTGTGGGAGCACACTATGGTCGACTCAGACATAGTGGCCTACACTGACAGGTTTAGCGACCTGGCAGCACTATGCCTCGGGATGGTTACTCCGGAGAGCAAAAAGATAGAAAGATACATCTGGGGTCTATCTGCCCCGATTCAAGGAGATGTACTATCTTCTAACCCAGCCACATTCGATAGTGCCAAACGCTTGGCCCAACGACTCATTGACCATGGAGTCCGTCATGGCATGGTAGTCCCCGTTCCCGAGCCATCAAAGGGAGAGGACTATAAACAGAAGTCGGGGAACAAGAGGAAGAAGAAGCGAACAACACAGGAAACCCCGCAGGAGCAACAAACGAGTACTATGTACGCCGCCACAACACCTGCTACTCCAGCACCTACCAGTCGATATGCTGGAACTCTCCCGAAGTGTGGAAAGTGCAACTATCACCACACTGGAGTATGTCGAGAAATGCAGTGCCTGAACTGCCACAGAAAGGGACACACAGTCCGTTTCTGCAGGGCACCGGCTCAACCGATCTCCCAAGTCCCCGGAGTTGAAGAAAACCAAGCCTGCTATGGCTGTGGTGAGAATGGACACTATAGGAGGGACTGCTCGATAACAAAGAACTCAGGAGCGGATGGACGAATTCTGATGATCATCGCAGGAGAATCTACCCCGGAGTCGCCTGCGAGCAGCGGTATGTTTTCGAATTTAAGAATTACTTTAAAATTTAATTTATATTTATATAAGATTAAAACTTGGGGAAAACACTTAAAAGTAATTATAATAACTCACTTATTGAAACAAGTCACGGTATTCAAGAGAACTAAGAGATCCGTTCAGAGAAGCTATGATGGCTTAGTATGTACATTAGGGTTGTGCATAGCTAAGATTTTGCAGACTTAGAGTGAGTGATTCCGCCTTAATTTATGTTCCTTGTTTGGTTGTGGATTTGAGGCAGAGTTACTCAGTCGACTGTCTAATTCATCTTAATTATTCATAACTTGTATATTCCAGGCGATCGTAGTGGTACCAAAGAGGATCGTAGTATAAAGTATCGACACTAGTTATCAAAGCACTTTCACAATGTACTCGCTCATCGCGGTACGATACGTAGAAGTGTTAACATCAAGGGGAAAACAGAAAGCACTAGAACTTTTACAAAGAGTACATTGTCGAACACACTAGGGGTACGTCATCGTATAACAGCCATTTCTTTCAAATCGGCCAAACTTTTGTTTAGTAAAGAGTTCGTTGCTATCATTCGTCATGAGTTGGCGTGGTCCTCACCATACTAAGTTTATATGTTTCTATCGCCTCGACCGTCAAAGTCATGAAACCTTCGTCATTCATAACGACAGTCCGACCTAGACCTCAGTTCTGTCCTTCGTATTCTAAACCCCGAAGTACTCATGCGAAGAGTACTTTTCCCTCCGAAGCCTTTCCACCGTATGTTCCGCAGACCTTCCCGAAATACCACTCGTTAAGCAGACCAAGTTCAAGCACAGAGGCTAAGGACGAATACAACCCACCTATCACTATTTAGTGTATACGCGAGGGTGGTATATGATTATGATTACGCAGATTTAGTATGTGTGCTTCCGCCCTATCTCATGTTCCTTGTTTGGTTGTGGACCTGGGGCAGAGTCGCACATCCTACCATCTTACTAATCTTAATTATATACGACTTGTATACACGAGGTAATGATAGATGGACCAGGTATGAATCCGATCATGGACATTAGGGCAAAGTTTCCAGGTCTACGAGTGGGTATTCTGCCAGTCAGAGGAGCACAACCCCAGTAGTACTGCTAAGAAAGCTAATTTCGGGACGAAATTCCATCTAACGGGGGGATGATGTGACAACCCGAAATTTTTTGCCTTGAAAGTCTAGCCATTCAAATCAACCGTGTGTCAGACTTGTTTCTGCTATCTTTTAGCCCTGTTAAGGGTCCGTTTGGGTGTTTTAAGCCTAGTACCTTAAAGGATAAAGTGTTAGGAAGTATCTGTTTGAGTTCACTGTACATCATTCAAGCCATAAACTCCATCTCAAGGAGTTTACGACCGCAAACAAGGAGTTTACGGCCGTAAACTCTTGCCAGCCGTAAAATCATGCCCCTAAGTATCATATTCCTTCACTTTTCTTCATTTCTTACACTTTCACCTCAAGAACACTTGAATTCTCTCTCAAGTATCATCGAGATTTTCATTCCCGATCTTCAAAAATGTAAGTGATTCTTCCATCTAGTTGTTGTTGTCCTTCTTATTCATGAATCACCCTTTGATTCCATCCATGAAAATCGTCTTTTTGGTTAGATCTTCAAGATCATCAACTTTCACCAAGAACACACACTTGTTCTTGGTGGCCGAAAACCCCTTTTGAGGCTTCAAAATCGTGAGTATTCCTTTCATGCACTTACTGTTGGATTAATGTGTAAGTCCATAACTATATTTGGTATGTACTTGACCCGACCCGGCATGGTCCATTTGGGTTGCACTTCACCGGCACAATTTATATGGATAGTCTTTTGAGAATAGTATATTTATGATTTATATTAATATATTATAAGTTCTAATATATTAATATGGAATCATATTATTTAATTAGTATTGATCAAGAATTAATTTAGAATTAATTAAGTGATCAAAAAGAACTAATTAAATATGGACTCTTATATATTTGGAATGAACCAAGTTCATTTAGGTTGGGCTAAGCTTTCATGGATGGTCCATGAAGCTTTTAACCCATGGATCCTATGTAAATGAAAGGTCATGGGTATTAGGGTTTACATGGATGTAACCCTAATCCTCCATAATATATAAAGGGGTCCTTGGCTCACAAAATTGGCACAAGTGTGTGAAAATAAGAGTGGGCCGATTTTAGTGTGCATACATATTCTCTCAAGTTCTTCCAAGGTGTTTTGGTGATTTGTGATTCCATTTGAGGCTTCCACACTATTGGGGCTAAGCTTTTAAAGCTTGAAGACATCAAGCTACATCAAAAGGTATGTCATATAACTAGAACTTTGTAGTATAGGTGCTTCATAATATGCTAGTTAGGATGAAACCTTGGAATAGTTAGTATTTGCATGTATAATAGAGAAAACATAGATCCAAGGTTTATAGGGTTGCATGTACACCATAGGAGTGTTAGAATGCTGAAAACCCAACAGTGGTATCAGAGCCATGGGTTGTTTTCTGTTATATTGATGCAAATGTTTTATTTTCAAAGTTGAAAAAAAAAAAGAAAAAAAACATGACGTTTGTCAAATTTTAAGATAATTACTTGTTTTTGTGAAAAACTAATTATTTGTAAAATTTGAATCATTTGCTATATGAGTTGAATTAGGTCAAATTTAGTAAAAGATAAAATGATATGATTATTTTATTAGTTTTAAAAGTTTGATCTAAAGAGTTTTTTGAAACCTCCATAAGTTATGGATATGAAAAGGTTTTTTTAAAAAATTGATTCAAAGTTTTTTATGTAGTTACAAAACTTGGTCTTAATGTTTTAAAGAATTCCATAACTTGTTCTTAAGTTATGGAACATGAAAAGTTTCATCATAAAACAAGTATTTAACTCCATAAGTTATGGAATCCAAAAGTTTTCAAGAGTTACAAAACTTGCCCTCAAGTTTTGGAATTTGGAAAAAGTTTTTTATGATAAAAAAAAAAATAGAATTCTAAAACTCTTGGGTTCATAACTTAAACAATTAATTAAATGGTTTTAATTTTGAATTTAATAATTGGAATTATGATGTTTTTGTTGAATAATTCAATTAACTCTTATGGACTTTATTAATAGATAATTAAAGTGTTTAATTAAAAGAGAATTAATAATTCCATAATGACATCGTTTAAATTTAATTAAATTAAGAGTATAGTTTAATTAATAGATTAAACCACCAAGTATTTTAAATGTCGAAAATACACCCTTATACTATTATAATATTAAAAGTTTAATATATTATATGTATAAGAGCAAGTCGTCTTACCATTAGTAGGCCTCATTCACGAAGCCGGTCTATAAGGGGGGTATAAGGTTACTGCCTATAAAATGGTAGTTTAATGGGTGTCCACTCTCACCCACCGCTTCCTTGACTGGTGGAGGGTCGTTAGCCGAACAGGTAGGACAAGGACTATAATTCTCCCTTCATTAAAAGTATTAATTATAAATACTAAGTAACTAAACTTTTTATAAATTCACAATCTTAGTTACTTAGGAAAATGTGAATAAGGTGCTAATCCATGAAATTACACTTTGCACTTTGTTTAAGCTGTTAGTGGAGCGTGTGTGGTTAACCGACACACTAACCTGGACTTAACAAGGTAGGCAAAGGGTAACTTAATGTTTATCATAGTATCGTTGGAGCGTGTGTGGTTAACTGTGACATCGATTGAGGGGTAAATATTAAGGGTACCAAGTATATTTGCATGGTTACTTCACACCTTGTTTTGTGATCCTCGGCATCCCAGTCACAAAACTTGAAGGGCACACTCGAGATTGAAACATGCCATTGAAAAGTTCAATGAATCTCAAAAGAATCTAGGAGTTTCAAAACCAATTAAAACATAATAATACATTTCGTTTGTCTTGGTGGAAATTGGTGAATCGTCATTCACCTACCTTCAAATATTTTATAGCTTGGATTATGGCATCCCTCTTCCAAGTTATAAAATAGTTTGTTGGGTCCTAGCCTTAATATATCATATTGGGTGTTATATTAAGGACTTAAATCAACTTTACGTGAATTTCTCCCATTGTTGATGTCTGGTTTAGACAACAATGATCTTCCCAAACCAAGCTTTCCTAATGAATATGACTTCCCGAGTTTGGCTCATGGAAGTCATACTTCTCTTCCTCGACCTCCTCCAATTATTCTCCCTAACCCACAAGTTCAAGGTCACTCAAGCCCTAATGGCAAGCAAGGTCTATGTGTGATCACATCTTAGAGATGAAGTCACATATTGACAAGCCGGGAGAGTTGGGTGTCAAAGTCTTGAGAAAGTTGGATGTTCAATCACTTTCTAAGTCACATAGTGAGTTCCTTTGGGACTACTATGAAACAGACTATGACATGAACCTTAATGATCATATCTCTTTGCTTGGTGGTGCTGAATCAACAATGATTTGGAACGATAGTAAAGCAAATTTGATTAGAAGATCAACTTCCCAAAAAACTTTATGGACAGTGACAATGGTGACACTGGAAATCCAGAAAAAGCATTCTTTTCCCAATGGAAAGGGATTGACCATAGTCAACCCGGTTGACCAAATGGTAAAGAGAAAGGCTAAGTCTGAGATAGTCCCATTACCAAAGGGTCCATATGTTTATTTTGCCGAAGGAAGGGGCGTTGATTGCAAAGCTGCCAAATTTACCTAAGGATGTTAAAGTCAATAAGTTTGACTCTACATCAGGTAGACCCCATTATCTAACTCTGTTAAGCTCTATTATGAGATCCTCATTACATGATGTGACTGGGTTACATGTTGATGTTTTAAGAATCAAAGAATATAGATAAATCTTAAAGGAAGTATACGCTGATTCTGATCGCGAAGGTGGATTTCGATCGCATCAGAATTTTGAGCAGTTGCTTAAGAAGTTATGATATATTGCTAAGGAATAGATAACAACAATTTTCCATGTGGATTGTAAGGATAAGTTTTTCCGCAAAGTTTTAAAATAAAAGAAAATTGTTTAATTTTATTTATTTGAAGTATCCTTACAATGACATTTGTGGAAAATTGTTGCTTATATGATTTCCACTGACAGCAATATTGGAAAATGGATTTGATTCTTTCATTTGTGGTAGTGTCTAAATTTACCAAATCAGAAAAGTTCCTCATCACCCAAGTTTCAATTGGACCGAAACTTGGAATCATGCAAGTTGAATAGTATGATGAATGAGAACTTTCAAGCATTGGAAAATCAAGACTAATTACTTGTTCACATGGATGTGTGAGTCAAGTGAAGGACTAAAGGGATCGAGTTCACATTCTTGTGCACTGGTCATGTCCACCACAAAGCTCGTTAAGACTATTTGATTTACTAAAGTTTAGTAAATATGGTTATACTTACAAGTTTAAGTATAATTCTGAAACATTGGAAAAGTCTCAATGTATGGCAGAACGAATGGGAAGAATCAAATTAGGCAGAAAGAAAAAGTTTCTCAAATCTGAAAAGATGGGAGAGTACTTTAGTATCATGTTTGTGATCATCTTAATGATTTAGAAAGCATATCACAATTAGTCCTCTAAAGGTCATCTTAGTGCATTCTTATGACTAAGAAGAGGAGTCATGAATTGTTGAAATGGTTAGATCAGGAAGATGAGTCATACTTCGTTCCAAAACAATTCTTAGAGTCATACTCCAAGATTGTAACTTGAGTGACATATCTTAAAGAAAGGTTTAAAACACTTGTCAAATGTAAGAGTAAAAGTGTCCTACTCTTGTACATTTGAAATTGGTAAGTTGTGATGTTTTGGATAAAACAAAGACCAACTAAGGCCAATTGTGTGAAGTGTTTGTCTTGATAAAGAATCCGCACTATCTCTTGAATATTTGGCAAGATAGTCTTATATGTCAAGAGGACAGTGGGAGTCTTAAAGATCCTAAAAAGAATTTCAAGAACTAATCAAGAATAAAACCTGAGGTTCTTCACTAGCACGCGACTTGAGGTTTATAACCTATCGTGTTGACATATTTTGTGCCCATTCCAGTTAAAGTTGGCTTTGCATAGGAGTTCTGAAAGTTCTCAATTGGTTGCATAACAACTTGGAAGCAATGGCAGGCCCTGTACTGCCAGGTGGCAAGAAGTTAAGATTGCATAAGTTCAGTCCATATGAGTTTGGATTTGTCATTATCCTTGTCTTGTGACTATGGTTTTGACGATTCACATGGATAAGAACACATACACCATAAAATCTAAGGGTCATAAGGTTTCTCTCCGATTCATGAAAATCATGGTGAGGAAACACTTCCACCAAGTAGATTTGAAGCAGATGGCAAAAGGTCTAAACAATTGAGACTATGATTACGGCATCCCTTTTCATAGTTCTGAAAATGTTTAGACACACATGCATGCTATCTAAGGCAAGGTGTATGATTTTGATAAAGTTTTATCAAAGCATCTCGTATCAGAAATCTAAACTTTGGTAAGAAAGTCAATAAAGTATTGATTTCTAGAAGTCCAGCTGATTTCTAAGTACATGTCAAAGCTAGTGGGAGCATAAGTGTTATGCTAATAATCATCATGTTAGTGGGAGCATGATAATTATTGTTAGTGTTGCAAGTTAGCAATGTTAATTGTAGAAAACAAAAGTTTCAATTCGTGAGGCTGCAGGGATTGAAAAACTTGTTTTGCTATAATTAAGGGAGAGGATATACTTCATTTCAGTTCTAAAGGCTTAGATTGAGACCTTAATCATCTTTAGTCAAGAATATATATATGAATTTCATGTTGGATTGGTTCAACTTAAGGAAATTCTATATATTGCGTTCTCAAAATTCGATTATGATTACGGCATCCCTCTTCATAGTCAAATTTTGAAAACATGGCAAATAAAAATATTATAGCAAAAGACTGGTCTAGAATCATGTCTTTATGTGAGACATCATGAATCGTGTACCATTTGCTTTGGGTACATGATCGATTGCATGTGCTATAATATTTGTCATTTCTAAATTTTTCCAAATGCCCAGAGGCATTAAGAAGGGAAAAGGTCTAGAATTGGATATGACTAAAATGATTAAGCAATTGTCGAGGACAATCTGAGGTTTACCAAAGATTGTTTGCTCAGGGACAGTTGGAAGTATAGTGGTAATTTTGGAAGGACCATATTGACATATTCTGAAAAGTGGCATCTCTTATTCAGAAGTGATAGTCAAAATGAGAATATGGAGTTGTCTCCATAGGTGGAAGTTATCTGTGTAAGATTAGAAAACTTAATGCAAGAAGCATGTCCAAAGCAATGTACTTTGAATATGAGACTTAGTTTCCATGGAGTTGATCTCCATTGGAATACCTTATAATGACTGTTGACAAGTCTTTGTGACTTTGTACATATTCATTACAGGAGGGTCAGTGCATATAAGTTTAAAATCTAAACAGATTTCGATAAATGATAGGAATTTGAAATTCTCACATTTTTCGATAAGGATTTGGGAGTGTGAAATTAGAATCATTGAAATTATGTTCAATTGGTTTATTTCACAAAGTAAGGATCATAGACAAACATAGAGTGCATACTTGGTGTATGGCAAAGCTATTGTTTAAGAAAAACATAGTGTACATGCTTGGAGCATGGGACAACTAGTGTTTTTAATTCAAGCATAAAGTTGATAAAACCGAAACAATGAATAATGAGTAATCGGTATGGTGATAAATAAAAGTGTTTATTTATATTCATAGGGTTTGATACCATATTTGATTCATTTATTCTTATGTTTCACTTTGCATGTTTTGACTTCCAGAATAACTAAGTCGCTCTTCCTGAATGATTAAGTTATTCAAACCATCCACAGTCGGTCATATGTTGGAAGTAGATATGAATCAAGACTGTCATGAGTTGGTTTGTAGAGGTCCAAGTTGGTGGAAAAAGTGGTGCTACAACACTCATGAGTGCTCATAAGTTCTGAGTATTGGATTCAACCCGCGCTCATTTGAATCACTTCATGGACTTTATCACGAGTGATCATGAGACGATAATATCTTATATTCTTCAAACCTAGAGATATGAGTTGTTACTATGAGTTGGTTATACATTGATTACACGAGAACGCATTTGGTAACTCGATGTTATAAAACGTGCCTTTGTGTATGATTCAACAAGTAGTAGAACAAGCCATATGAGTCGAAGTTTATCCATTCCTTTTACCTTCGGGATAAAAGCGATATTTGTGGGCCCCTCGATGATTTAGCGATGACACATGTGAGTGCTTGGCCAATCCAGGACTGATTTGATTTGTTCAATCAGTCAGTCATCATAAATCGAAAATCGGGAAATAACAAATGGACAGAGAGAATGATTATAATCCATGTCTCAGTCCATATGATATCTAGAATGGAGGAATATATGATCCCTTATCTAATGGACAAGTCATTGACAAGGTCAGAGTTCGAGAGCGGCTTTAAGAGCTACGATTGCCAGTTAGGTTTTGAAGTCATACTCAATAATAGTTTTAGACTTATCCAAGTGGGAGACTGTTGGATTAATGTCTAAGTCCATAACTATATTTGGTATGTACTTGACCCGACCCGGCATGGTCCATTTGGGTTGCACTTCACCGGCATAATTTATATGGATAGTCTTTTGAGAATAGTATATTTTTGATTTATATTAATATATTATAAGTTCTAATATATTAATATGGAATCATATTATTTAATTAGTATTGATCAAGAATTAATTTAGAATTAATTAAGTGATCAAAAAGAACTAATTAAATATGGACTCTTATATATATGGAATGGGCCAAGTTCATTTAGGTTGGGCTAAGCTTTCATGGATGGTCCATGGAGCTTTTAACCCATGGATCCTATGTAAATGAAAGGTCATGGGTATTATGGTTTACATGGATGTAACCCTAATCCTCCATAATATATAAAGGGGTCCTTGGCTCACAAAATTGGCACAAGTGTGTGAAAATAAGAGTGGGCCGATTTTAGTGTGCATACATATTCTCTCAAGTTCTTCCAAGGTGTTTTGGTGATTTGTGATTCCATTTGAGGCTTCCACACTATTGGGGCTAAGCTCTTAAAGCTTGAAGACATCAAGCTACATCAAAAGGTATGTCATCTAACTAGAACTTTGTAGTATAGGTGCTTCATAATATGCTAGTTAGGATGAAACCTTGGAATAGTTAATATTTGCATGTATAATAAAGAAAACATAGATCCAAGGTTTATAGGGTTGCATGTACACCATAGGAGTGTTAGAATGCTGAAAACCCAACACTTACTACCTAGTAGAATCAGTAGCCTAAATACCTGGAACAAACGATTTGAGGATGATCTCCAGGAGTTTACGGCCGTAAACTCCCTTGGCCGTAAACACCCTAGACCGTAAACCATCATGGTCGTAAACACCTTGGTCGCACACTCCCTATAGTGGCCGTACACTCCCCTTTGATGAATCACATGTGATTCTAACACTTAGTCCAGGTGTTTCCTAGTCCCTAAGGGTGTTTCCTTGCATGTTAGTTGCTTATAAACACTATATTCATGCCAATACATGCCATATATGTCATTTAGGACTCGTTTGTGTCTCAGGACTTCATTTGTGGAACTTCTCATCCTTACGCGCATATTCGTTTGAATCACCCATATAAGGTTAGTTCATATCCCTATAATCAATCTTTTAAACTGTTTTAAATGCTTTTAAGGGGGGGGGGGGAATACAAGTTGAACACAATGATAGTTGTGTAAATGTTTGTTATAAACATCTTTCAAAGGATTGCTTATGTCTTATATAAGTGATCAAAACATTTCAAAAACTCTTTTTAAGTTATGTTACTTTATAGTTTATAAAACTCCGTTTTTAAAGTACAATCACAACTTAGTAGATAAATGAGTCTTTTTCAATAACAGTTCAAGTAAACATACTAGTAAACTATAATAGGTATTGTTTAGGGGTTCAGTTCATAACTAGATACTAGAACATACTATAAAGAGAAACAGGGAGGTAGATACAATACACGATAACATAAAGAACATACTAAGATACTATAACAGAAAGAACATACTAAGATACTATAACCAGAAAGAACATACTAAGATGCTATAGCAGAAGAACAAACATGATCTAATTATACCAATAATCACTAACTCATTGTTCTAAACAAAAGGTGATAATAAATTGGGTATACATGATCGAATAACTTTAATGTGAGACTACTTCACGGCTTAGCAATTTGTTTGATGAAGTCGCGTTTGGTAACCAGAATCTCTTGTAGGGAGAGCGTATAGTATGGGTACTACTCATTACATTATGACCTTAATAAAACAAACTTGTTTTAAGGTAATCAGTACTTCAGGATGTCAGTTTAAAAGACAACTGTATACTTACATTTTCCCATTACTTTCATATTATGACAGGGGTTTACGCTCCGACTCGCCGAGTCCGATGAACGACTCGTCGAGTCCTATGCATGTTTTCACTATACAGTTGATCCTGATCGATTCTAGTGCATCCAATTCATAGATATGAGCTTCTAGGGCGAATATAACATGTAAAGTTGCCAACTTTACGTACATGCATAGAGGTATGAAGCTAAAACACCAAAATAAGCTAGAAATATGAACCTAGGGTTTGGAACAAGGCCTTGCTTTGCATAAAGGCAGCTACTTTGAGCTCCTAGAGCTCAATGATGACCAGATCTATAGTCTCCATCCTAAGGAGAGCTCAAATCTCGAGTTTGGACCTTGAATGTCCCAAAAATGGCTTAAACAAGCATATATGAAGATCTACTAGGAAAATGAACAAGGTAGAGACTTTATTACCAGATGAAGTAGCAAATGGAAGCTAGCTTCTGGATCTCCTTCTTCTCCTTTGCACCTTCACTCTTTCCTTCACTTCTACCCTTCCAAGAATACACCAAAACACTCAAAATCAAGAAGGAATCACTCAAGCTCACAAATGGAGGCTAGGGTTTCGAGGAGGAATGCTCTAAGGGTGCTGGAGGCTGGGTTGGGGGCTATAAGGACGTTTAAATAGGGTACAAACCCTAAGGATTAGGGTTTCCTCCAGACTGGCCCACTCGTCGAGTCCAGGCGTGGACTCGCAGAGTAGATAACTTAAAACCCGCGTCCATCCTGGCATCTACTCGACGAGTTAGGGCTACTACTCGCCGAGTAGCTCTTTATAAAAGACATTTAATAAATTAAATACGTACTAGGAACTGGGCATTACATCTTTATTTTAAAGCATTACCTTGTGATGATGTATATGAAACTGTGTCGGTTGTAGATAACTTAGGAAATAATGTGTTGTATATCGATTCTTCCACTAGTTTGGATAAGGCATCCTTATGGCATTGTCGTCTTGGACATGTTAACAAGGAGCGCATAGGCCAACTCCAAAAGGCTGGAGTGTTGGATTCATTTGACTTAAAGTCAGATGATAGTTGCGAGTCTTGTTTGCTTGGAAAAATGAGAAAGTCACTCTTCACTGGTACTTGTGCTAGGGGTGAAAGTTTGTTGGACCTCATACATACAGATGTGTGTGGACCCTTCAGAACCGCCACAAGGGATGCTAACCGCTTCTATGTGACTTTTAATGATGATTACAGTAGATATGGTTATGTCTACTTAATCAAGCATAAGTCAGAAACCTTTGAAAAGTTCAAAGAATTTAAAAAGGAAGTGGATAATCAGTTGGGCAGGAACATTAAGATGCTCTGATCCGATCGAGGAGGAGAGTATCTTAGTACAGAGTTCCTCGGCTATCTTAAGGAATGTGGAATTGTTTCACAATTGACACCTCCCAGAACACCAAATCTTAATGGTGTGGCTGAGAGGCGCAATCGAACCTTGTTGGACATGGTTCGTTCCATGATGAGTCGAGCTTCGTTACCAATCTCATTATGGGGGTATGCCTTAGAGACTGCCGCCCATATCCTTAATCTAGTCCCTACCAAGAAGGTTTCCAAAACACCTCACGAGATGTGGACTGGGAAAGTTCCCAACTTAGACCACATCAAGATTTGGGGTTGCGAGGCTTTCGTGAGACGTGAGACTCAGGACAAGCTCGAACCTCGTAGGGAGCGGTATATTTTCATCGGCTACCCACAGAAATCCTTTGGTTACCTCTTCTACAGACCCAGTGAGAATGTGGTATTTGTGGCAATGAGAGGGGTCTTTCGAGAGAGAGAATTTATAAGCCAAGGAAACAGTGGGAGGCAAATTGACCTTGAAGAGCTTCAAGAGTCAAGTGGTGAAGGAACCCTAAACCCTAGAAATCAAACTGAGGAGGAAACTCATGTTGAACCAACTGACGAGTCTGTACCTCTGAGGCGTTCCACTACAGTTAGGAATGCACCTGAGCATTATTATGGTTTCCATATTACTGCGGAAGGTGATACATTTATCAGTGATAGTACACTGGTAATTTTAGATGAACCTAACAGTTATAGGGAAGCCATGGCAAGCCCCGAGTCTGCTAAATGGAAAGAGGCTATGGACAGAGAGATTCAGTCCATGTATGACAATCAAGTTTGGAACTTGGTTGACAATGTACCGGATCGTAAGACGGTCGGGTGCAAGTGAATCTTCAAGAAGAAGACCGAAATGGATGGAAAAGTGCACACCTATAAGGCGCGACTGGTTGCAAAGGGTTTCACTCAAACCCAGGGAGTTGACTATGATGAAACTTTCTCGCCAGTAGCAAAGATTAAGTCTATTAGGATTATGCTAGCCATTGCTGCATTTCATGATTATGAAATATGGAAAATGGATGTCAAAACCGCTTTCCTTAATGGGAAGTTGGCTGAGGATGTTTACATGAGTCAGCCAGAGGGTTTTGTCAGTGCAAAGTACCCTGATAGAGTGTGCAAGATTGAGAAATCCATTTATGGATTGAAACAAGCATCTCGGAGCTGGAATCTTTGTTTTGATGAGAAAGTCAAAGAGTTTGGCTTTTCGAGAAGCAAAGATGAGTCCTGTGTATATGTCAGAGCTAGTGGGAGTATAGTTATTTTTTTGGTACTGTATGTGGATGATATACTACTCATGGGAAATAACATCCCAGCTTTGCAGGAGGTTAAGTCCTGGCTTGGGAAGTGTTTCGCTATGAAGGACCTTGGAGAAGCTACCTATATCCTAGGGATAAGGATATTGAGAGAAAGGAGTAAAAGACTAATTGGACTTAGTCAAAGCACCTATGTGGACAAAGTGTTGAAAAGGTTCAACATGCAAAATTCCAAGAAAGGTAACTTACCGATCCAGCATAATGCCAAACTGAGCAAGGCTCAGAGCCCGAGTACAGAGGCTGAGATAGCTGAGATGAGTCGACTACCATATGCTTCCGCTGTTGGCTCGATCATGTATGCTATGACTTGTACCCACCCGATGTGGCCTTTGCTTTGAGCATGGTCAGCAGATATCAGGGGAATCCTGGCAAGGCTCACTGGACTGCGGTGAAGAACATTCTCAAGTACCTGCGGAGGACTAAGGATTGGGTCCTTACCCTTGGTGGGAGTGATGACTTGAGAGTAGTGGGGTATAGTGATACTAGCTTTCAGACTGATAGGGATAATTTCCGCTCTCAGTCGGGCTGGGTGTTTACCATGAATGGAGGAGCAATTACATGGAAAAGTTCCAAGCATGAGACAATAGCTGATTCAACTTGTGAATCAGAGTACATAGGAGCGAGTGAAGCGGAGAAGGAGGCGATATGGCTGAGGAACTTCATCGGAGACCTTGGAGTTGTACCAGCTATAAAGGAGCCTACGGAAATTTTCTGTGACAGCAATAATATGGTTGCCTTAGCCAAGGAACCAAGAGATCATGGCAGATCCAGACACATTGGCAGAAGATATCACTTCATAAGACAGAAGATAGAAGAAGGACTCCTCGTGGCAAAGAGGGTATCGTCAGAAGAGAACCCAACAGATCCCATCACGAAGGGACTGACTAGGGTTAGGCATTTTCAGCATGCGAGGCGCATCAGGCTGAATGATGATATTAGTTTTATAGATTAGATAGCTATTTATGAAACGTGTAAAATGTAATTGACATTCGATGATTAAATAAAAGTTGTTGTTTATTTATAAGTAAGGTGTTGCTATCTTGTGTCAATTGTTTGCTATTGTTTCAACTTTGCATGTTTTGACTTCCAAAACAATTACTTTATTCAAACTCTTCACAGTCAGTCATATGTTGGAAGTAGGTATGAATCAAGACTGTCATGAATTGGGCTTGTAGATGTCTAAGGTGGTTAGACATAGCAAAGAGTTGCTACAACATTCATGAGTGCTCATAAGTTCTGAGTATTGGATTAAACCCACGCTCACTTGTATCACTTCATGGAATTTATCTCGAGTGATCGTGAGACGGTAATATCATATAAGTCTTCAAACCTAGAGATATGAGTTGTTGCCTATGAGTTGGTTGTGCATTGATTGCACGAAAAGGCATCAGTAACTTGGTGTTATAAAACATGCCTTTGTGTATGATTCAACAAGTAGTAGAACAAGCATATGAGTCGAAGTTTATTTGTTCCTTTTAGTCCTTGGAGGATTAAAAGTGATATCTGGGCCGCTCGATGATTTTGTTTTGACCTATGTACCAGGCCCGGTCAGAACCAACTTGATGTGTTCAGTTTAGTTCTATGTCAAACAAATCGGAAATCGGGAAACAAAATGTTAGACAATAAGTATGACATTGTTCCATGTATTTGTTCGGCTGATATCTAGAACAGAGGATTATATGATCACTTATCTTAAATGGCACTTCATAGTTCAGCAGAGTTTTAAGAGCTACGATTGATGGTCGGTTCCTGATGTCATACTATAGTTATCAGACTTATCCAAGTGGGAGACTGTTGGATAATGTGTCTAAGTCCGTAACTATATTTGGTATGTACTTGACCCGACCCGGCATGGTCCATTTGGGTTGCACTTCACCGAAACAATTTATATGGATAATCTTTTGAGAATAATATAAGTTATGATTTATTAATATATTATAAGTTATAATATATTAATATGAAATCATATTATATAATTAGTATTGATCAAGAATTAATTTAGAATTAATTTGGTGATCAAAAGGAACTAATTAAATATGAACTCTTATATATATGTAGAATGGGCCAAGTTCATTTAGGTTGGGCTAAGCTTGCATGGATAGTCCATGGAGTTTTTAACCCATGAATCCTATGGAAATGAAAGGTCATGGGTATTAGGGTTTACATGGATGTAACCCTAATCCTCCATACTATATAAAGAGGTCTTTGGCACATGAAATGGCACTAGTGTGTGAGTACAAAGGGTGGGCCGATTTCTACTTGGTGCATAATATTCTCTCAAGTCTTCCAAGGTATTTTGGTGATTTGTGATTCCACTTGAGGCATCCACATTATTGGTGCTAGGCTCTCAAGACTCCAAGCAATCAAGCATAAG
The DNA here is from genome assembly GCF_052849685.1 of Lactuca virosa. Classification (NCBI taxonomy): domain Eukaryota; kingdom Viridiplantae; phylum Streptophyta; class Magnoliopsida; order Asterales; family Asteraceae; genus Lactuca; species Lactuca virosa. The sequence continues at coordinate 167,612,439 of NC_136429.1, forward strand.
AAAAAGGTATGTTATTCTACTGAAGTTTTTATATTACAAGTACCCCATAACATGCTAGTTAGGTTGAGAACCTTGGAAATCAAATTTGCATGTATATTAGAGAAAACATAGATCCAAGGTTTCTAGGGTTGCATGTACACCATAGGAGTGTTAGAATGCTCAAAACCCATCACAAAATTAAGATGAAAGGAGAGGGAGACCTCTTCTTTCCCTTGCTAATATTGGCGAACCTATGAAAGAAAAGGACCTGGTTATGCTTATTATATATGGTCTTAGGGAAGAGTATAATGGTTTAAAATCAACCATTCTTGGTCGTCAAACTCCCACAACCTTCTCTGAATTGAATGGGCTACTTTCGGATCATGAGTATATGGTACGAAAAACATCACCTAAGGTCCCACCTGTCCAAGCTTTCACGACTTCCATTGCAAACCCCAACACATCAGCCCTACCATCTCCTTTATCAACTACCTCAGCGGACCAGTTACAAAACTTACAATAACTCCTCTCACAACTTGGTCTTCAACTCCAACCGAAAAACAATCAATCTGCTCAAGCTTTTTACACAAACATTTCTAGAAACAATCGTGGCCGAGGGCAGTCCAATCGTCGTGGACGAGGAAACTACAACAACATAAATCAGGGTGGAGGTAACCGTAATCAATTATCTTAGGCTTCTAACCCGAATAATGTTTATGGTACATGTAACAGGTGCGATATTGGCCATGTTCCTTCTCAATGTCCAAACCGTGAACCGACAACATTCTGAAGACCGCCACCCTCAGCCAACTATGCAGATTATCCATCACAAGCATCCACCTCTTGGCTATCTGACATATGATCTAGTCACCATGTAATACATGATCTTGATGGTCTTGACAAAACTGAGCCCTACTATGGTGAGGATAACCTCCAGGTTGGCAATGGTAAGGGTCTACCCATTCTTCACATTGGATCTTCCAAACTATACTCATCTGATAAATCCTTTTCACTTATTCATATTCTTCATGTTCCTAATATCAAAAGCAACCTTCTATCTGTTCAAAAAAATTTCCATGACAATCATGTTTACTTTGAATTTCACTCTACTTGTTTTGTTGTAAAGGACTCAGATACACATAATACCCTCCTCACGGGTCCAAGTGATGGTGGGCTCTACTCCATCTATCTTCCTCAGATCCAGCCACTCCCAAAAGTTGCTTTTTCTGCTGTTTGTGCTTCATCTCAGATTTGGCATCAGCGTCTTGGACATCCACATGCTCAGCTTTTACAATCTATGTTATCTAAATATTGTTTACCTTTATCAAATATGTGTTCTACTTCTGTTTATGACTAATGTTTAGTGGGAAAATCATCTAAGCTACATTTGCCATCTTCTTCTTACAAAAGTTCACATATTTTAGATCTTGTGTTTTGTGATGTGTGGGGACCAGCACCCGTTACTTCTAGCGATGGTCATAATTATTTTCTTCTTTGTGTTGATCACTACTCTAGTTTTATGTGGTTCTTCCCTTTAAAATTAAAATCTAATGTCTTTCCTATTATTCAACGCTTCCTTGTTATGGTTGAACGCCAATTTCAAACAAAACTAAAATCCATTCAAACTGATTGGGGCAGGGATTTCCGGAACCTCTCCCAATTCTTTTCTCTTCTTGGCATCATTCATCGACTATCGTTTCCACATACAAGTGAACAAAATGGTTTTGTCGAACGGCGACACAGCCTTGTCGGAGTAACTGGGCTGGCTTTACTTGCTCAATCTCATGTACTCAACCGGTTTTGGCATTTTTCTTTTGAAACAACAATGTATCTTATAAATAAGATGCCCTCACCAACCACTAAAAATACCTCACCTTTTCCATCACACACCCGGTTTCTCCTTTCTACAAGTATTTGGTTGTCAGTGCTATCCCCACCTTCGTCCATATAACAAACATAAAATGGATTTTCGTTCCACCTCGTGTGTCTTTTTAGGCTACAGTCCCTCACATCATGGTTTTCGATGCTTTGACCTATCTTGCGAACGCATATATATCGCCTGTCATGTCCGTTTTAATGAAACATCATTTCCCTTATCTAAATCCTCAGCTCACCAACCTCATCATAATGACTAATAACAACCTGTTTCTGATCCATATGTATCGTTATATCCTAACCCTATACCACTACCAGATCAGTCTCCACCTAATTTGACAATTCCAATGTCTTCAAGCAATATTCCACCTCCATTAACCCATACCTATAAGCGTTAGAGCCAACGTCAAAGATTCTCCTCCACCACTACACAAACACAATCTGAACCCGCCATCCCCACCACATCTCAACCGTCTGTCTCTACTTCCACACTGTCTACTGCCTCTAATATCCCACGTTCCCAGCCTCTAATCTCCGACCTAATCCAAAACCAACCAAACTTTACCTACCCTCCTCGTTCCACACTACTACCAACTACTCTCATACCGAACCTCCCAACTTTACCATTGCCAATGCACATCCACAGTGACGCTCAACGATTTCCGAGGAGTATTCTGCCTTAATGCGAAATGGTACATGGTCGTTGGTTCCACGCTAAAAGAATACAAATATCATGGATTGTAAATGGGTCTATAAATTAAAAAGTATCAGACAGGTGTGATCAAACGGTACAAAGCACGTCTTGTTGCTAAGGGTTTCAAACAACAACCGGGTATTGATTATCATGACACATTTAGTCCGGTTGTCAGAACAACAGCTATTCTCATTGTTCTCTCCTTAGCAGTCTCACAAAAATGGCTGTTACGACAACTTGATGTAAAAAATGTTTTTTTACACGGGGATCTAAAAGAAACAGATTATTTACGATAACCACTGGGCTTTGTTGATCCCACAAAACCAGATCATGTTTGTATTCTACACAAGTCGCTATATGGAGTGAAACAAGCGTCAAGGGCCTGGTTTCATAGGTTGTCTAATTCCCTTCTGGCTCTTGGATTCCAGGGTTCTTGAACCGACCCATCATTGTTTGCATACTTGTCTCAAAGGATCCTAATGTACATGTTATTTTATGTTGATGACATTGTTCTGACAGGTAATCATTCCCAAGCTATAAATCATGTGGTACATAACCTAAGCAAATCCTTTTATGTGCAAGATATGGGTGCTTTGTCATATTTCCTTGGTGTTGAAGTACATTATCAACCATATTATATCATCTTGTGTCAACGTAAGTATATTCTTGAATTGATCCAACGCGTCGGCCTATCCACGTCAAAACCGGTCCCCTCTCCCATGGCTATAAATGCCAATCTCACCATCGATGCCAGTAAAGCTTTTAATAATCTCGTTCAGTATAGACAACTTGTTGGTTCCCTCCAGTATGTTACCCTTTCCCGGCTAGACATCACATTTGCAGTTAACAAAGTTTGTCAATTTATGCATTCACCCACAGATAATCATTAGTCGGCTGTCAAGCGTATCTTACGGTATCTTCAAGGAACTACATCTTATGGGTTGACTTTACAATGTCACTCTGATTTAAAGCTTCATGCCTATACCGATACTACCGACCCTTCCATTACAACCTACTCGGACGCAGACTGAGCTAGTTGTCTAGATGACCGTCGATCTATGGGGGCTATGCAATATATCTTGGTTCTAATCTTGTTTCCTGGTCCGCTTGCAAATAACGCACTGTCTCTCGGTCATCAACAAAGTTCGAGTATAAGGCCCTAGCAGATACGGTGGTCGAACTTACTTGACTTCAAGCTCTTTTGGGAGAACTTTGTGTTCCTCTCAAGACTGTTCCTACATTGTGGTGTGATAACCTAGGTGCTACCTATCTTTCAACTAATCTTGTATTTCATGCACGCACCAAACATGTTGAGGTGGATTTCCACTTTGCTTGTGAAAAGGTAGCACAAGGAAAACTCTCGGTTTAATACATCAACACGAACAATCAGATTATAGACGTCTTCACAAAGCCTCTATCTTCACAATGCTTTCTCCTATTATAATCCAAGATGTGGCTTACTTCCCAGCCTTAGCTTGTGGGGGAATATTAGATAATAATAATAATACTAAGTATTATAGGGTAATGTATGAGTTATATATATCTCTCATGTATACATGATTTACATTCAATACAATACACACTACCAACTTAACTACTGGAAAGGATGATTCCCTTCAGTCAATCAGTACTCGATTAGATGGAAAGAATCACACATATTGGAGCTATGTTATGAAGAAATTCCTTCGTGGGAAGAATATGTGGGGCTATAACTCCAAGGTCATTACTTGGATTAACAATTATGTTACACAATCTATTGGTATGCAATTGGCTAAATATGACACAACAAAGGAAGTTGGGAATCATTTGGAGAGACTGTATACTCAGTCCAACTTTGCTAAACAGTATCAATTAGAATATGAAATTTGTTCCCTTCAACAAAATGATATGAGTATTCAAGATTTCTATACTATTATGTATGATTTTTGGGATCAATTGGCTCTTACTAAATCTAAAGATTTAAAAGACTTTGAGCCTTATATTGATAGGAGGGAAGAACAACGTTTGGTTCAGTTTTTGATGGCATTATGTTCTGATTTTGAAGGCCTACGTGGAACAATTCTTCCTTGTTACCCCTTCCCTCGGTGGATTTTGTTGTTCATGAGTTGATTGCTAAAGAAACTCATATCAAGTATCACGCGGGTAAAGGGTCTAAAGCAATCTCCACTCATACTTCCACTCCTACTATGCTTGCTATTTCCACTAATCAGTCTCGAAAAACTCTAAGGGTGGCTTATGATGAGTGTGCCCTCTACAAACAGAAATCATTGGAAAGCTCAATGTTCATTGTTAGTTAACAAGGGTAAATCTGGTTAGACTTACTTGGGACAACAACATAGGTCTAGTTAGCATAGGTTTCAGCCACACTCCTCTAATGCTCCTCCATGGACACCTCGCACTCCACAGTTCACTAATGTTGTTGTTGCTGCTCCATTAGTTGTGAAACACCCCAACAATATAGTCCAAAAATTTCGTTTTAAATCAGTAATAAAAATCATCAATAACATCCATCACATAAAAGTCATAACCATGTATCTCAAAAATATCATAATATCTGTCAATGTATCAAAATCATATGTCAAAAATCAGAGTAAATCCTCCCAGGCTAAAAATTATGGTGTGTGTCATGCAGTCATCCCGAGCTCTTCCCCTTACTAGCGGAAGTACCTGAAACCAAAACTGAAAACTGTGAGCATGAAGCTTAGTGAGTCCCCCCAACTACCACATACCATACACATATCACATAAACATATCTTGGGCCCCACCCCTGCTACATCGAGTCAGGCTCGGCATCGACTTTCTCGACATCGGGCCCCGCCCGAAATTGAGCCTCACCCGACATCGAGCACATCTCGGTATACATGTGTTCATAATCAAATAATACACATAAACCTAAGCATATATCATTAACATTTAAACATTCCTCGGGCCCCGCCCGACATGGGACCGTGATCTGGAAACATACTAACATTCCTCGGGACCACCCCGACATCGTATCGAAGTCCGGAAACATACAAGTACAAACACATGCAAGAATCACAAAGACATCAAGCATAAAAACATTCATCGGGACCGCCCCGACATCTGATCGAAATCTGGAAAGAGCATATAAACCTACATCGGGCCCCGCCCGGCATCAGACCGTAGTCCGGAACTACTACTAACTAAATGGGCGGCCTTGGTGCCTTAGACCCGTTCCTACTAGAGGAAACTCACCTCGTATGCTAGCTATGAAATCTCGTGTGAGAAATCACTGACGTTGCTCCAACGACTCCCCGACTATAAATTTCACAATAACACTTAATCAAAATCTGATAATCCTTCTTAGGGTAAAATGACTATTTTACCGCTGGTCAAAGTCAACATCCTGGTCAAAGTCAAATTCAAGGTCAACTCCCAGTCGAATCAACTCGTCGAGTTACCTCTTAACTCAACGAGTTCCTATACTACTTAGACTCGTGATCAACCGAGTCATCTCGTCGAGTCCCTTCACAGACTCGTCGAGTTCTACCTAGCATAGAATCGGGACAACTCGACTTCAACTCATCGAGTCCCTTTCTGGACTCGCCGAGTTCCCCTGCTGTTTGGGATATCTTAATGGATTAAGCCTCTACACTTCAGATCCAAGCTTCATACTTCACATAAACCCTGAAAATGTCCTTTTTGTTGGGTTTTAGTATACTACAACATCCTATGGTGCACATACAACCCTAAATGCTTTGGATCTATCTTTTCTCTAATTATACATGCAATATTTTTTCCAAAGCATGAAGCCTACAACTAGCATACAATTGATATAAACAACATAAATATGAGTTACCTCTTGTTGTAGCTTGTAGTTTTGGCCTTTAAGAACATAGTGCCTCAAATGTTGCACCTAAAACGGTTCACAACACACCTTTGAACATTTGGATGACTTGAGAGAGATTAATAGGCAAACAAATAGGTTATGAACTCCAAGAACACTTGTTGTAACCATTTTAGCCATGGGGTTAGGTATATATATGTAGGAATCCAAGAGTCATGGGTAAACCCTAATCCATACACTTTGGGTTATGATCCATATTTCATGTGGGCTAACTCTTCATGGATACTTACATAAACTTAGCCCATCATGGATCAATAGCCCAAACAATATATATATATATATATATATATATATATATATATATATATATATATATATATATATATATATATATATCATTGATTTACATAATCAGTCCCCGTTAATTTAATTAGTCTCTTTTTATCACTAAATTAATTCCTTATCAATACTAGTTAAATAACATGATTTCATATATTAGAACTTATAATATATTAATAAATCACAAATAACCTCTTCTCAAAATATCCATCCACAAATTGTCCTGGTGATATGCAACCCGAATGGACCATGCTACTCTCGGGTCAAGTACATACCAATTATAGTTATGGGCTTAGAAACCTAATCCAACAGTCTCCCACTTGGATAAGTCTAATAACTATTATTGCAAGTACGACTCCAAAACCCCGACTAGAAATCGTAGCTCTTAAAAGCCGCTGTCGAACTCTGACCTAATCAATGACGCGTCCATTAGATAAGGGATCATATATTCCTCCATTCTACAAGATATTGTATAAACTGAGACATGGATTATAATCATTCTCTCTGTCCATATGTTGTTTCCCGATTTCCGATTTATGACGACTGACTAATTGAACAAATCAAATCAGTCCAGGCTTGGCCAAGCGCTTAGGATGTCATCACTAAATCATCGAGGGGCCCACAGATATCGATTTTATCCCTTTAAGGGAAAAAGGAATGGATAAACTTCGACTCAAATGCATGCTTGTACTTACTTATCAAATCACACACAACAATATGTTTTATAACACCAAGTTACTGGTGCGTTTATGTCACACCCCCAAACCGGAACGGCGGAAACGTTCGGGGGTGGATGACTTCATGTTAAGTATCACAACACATGCATCATAGTAATCAAAGTAACAACAACCATCGTATTGATAATATAGTATTTACATTATGTTCAAAACATTACTTGAAATACATTAAAAGTACAACAAAAGTTAAGACGTAAAACTCCGTCTTCGCAGCGCCTGAGAGGATACCTGTCAACTAACGATCCTGAGAATACAAGTGGTTTAAAAAAGTGTCAACATTAAAGTTGGTGAGCTCATAAGTATTTTTGTTATAGAAAGTATATTCTTTATTCTTTTGAAAAGTTCGCCAGTTCCTCCAGAAAATCCTTTGTTTTCTCCTGATAAATAATAAGTAAAACGACTCATGATTGTTCCATCTACGAGTACTTAGTGAATACAAGTCATGTACATTCAAATCAAACTGACAGTCGACTGTGTGGTTCTGCCCCAAGCCCACAACCAAACAAGGAACATGAAATGAGGCGGAATTCACACATCCCACAATCTGTCGGATCCTCATGTATATCACCCTGACGTATTCACTAAGTACATTTAACATTAAGTTTAATGATCCTTTATATTGAACGAAAACGTCCCTTAAGAAAATCCTATATTTTCTTAATAAGTAAAATGATTGTAGTTAATCCTTCTGTAATCATTCAGTGAATACTAATTATATATAATACAGAACGATTAGACAGTTGAATGTATGAATCTGCCTTAAGCCCACAACCAAACAAGGAACAGGAAATGAGGCGGACGTCACACATTCCACTGTCTACCAGATCTTTATTATATATAATCCTAATGTATTCATCAAGTAATTGTTGGATTAATGTCTAAGTCCATAACTATATTTGGTATGTACTTGACCCGACCCGGCATGGTCCATTTGGGTTGCACTTCACCGGCACAATTTATATGGATAGTCTTTTGAGAATACTATATTTATGATTTATATTAATATATTATAAGTTCTAATATATTAATATGGAATCATATTATTTAATTAGTATTGATCAAGAATTAATTTAGAATTAATTAAGTGATCAAAAAGAACTAATTAAATATGGACTCTTATATATTTGGAATGGGCCAAGTTCATTTAGGTTGGGCTAAGCTTTCATGGATGGTCCATGAAGCTTTTAACCCATGGATCCTATGTAAATGAAAGGTCATGGGTATTAGGGTTTACATGGATGTAACCCTAATCCTCCATAATATATAAAGGGGTCCTTGGCTCACAAAATTGGCACAAGTGTGTGAAAATAAGAGTGGGCCGATTTTAGTGTGCATACATATTCTCTCAAGTTCTTCCAAGGTGTTTTGGTGATTTGTGATTCCATTTGAGGCTTCCACACTATTGGGGCTAAGCTTTTAAAGCTTGAAGACATCAAGCTACATCAAAAGGTATGTCATCTAACTAGAACTTTGTAGTATAGGTGCTTCATAATATGCTAGTTAGGATGAAACCTTGGAATAGTTAGTATTTGCATGTATAATAGAGAAAACATAGATCCAAGGTTTATAGGGTTGCATGTACACCATAGGAGTGTTAGAATGCTGAAAACCCAACAGTGGTATCAGAGCCATGGGTTGTTTTCTGTTATATTGATGCAAATGTTTTATTTTCAAAGTTGAAAAAAAAAAGAAAAAAAAACATGACGTTTGTCAAATTTTAAGATAATTACTTGTTTTTGTGAAAAACTAATTATTTGTAAAATTTGAATCATTTGCTATATGAGTTGAATTAGGTCAAATTTAGTAAAAGATAAAATGATATGATTATTTTATTAGTTTTAAAAGTTTGATCTAAAGAGTTTTTTGAAACCTCCATAAGTTATGGATATGAAAAGGTTTTTTTAAAAAATTGATTCAATGTTTTTTATGTAGTTACAAAACTTGGTCTTAATGTTTTAAAGAATTCCATAACTTGTTCTTAAGTTATGGAACATGAAAAGTTTCATCATAAAACAAGTATTTAACTCCATAAGTTATGGAATCCAAAAGTTTTCAAGAGTTACAAAACTTGCCCTCAAGTTTTGGAATTTGGAAAAAGTTTTTTATGATAAAAAAAAAATAGAATTCTAAAACTCTTGGGTTCATAACTTAAACAATTAATTAAATGGTTTTAATTTTGAATTTAATAATTGGAATTATGATGTTTTTGTTGAATAATTCAATTAACTCTTATGGACTTTATTAATAGATAATTAAAGTGTTTAATTAAAAGAGAATTAATAATTCCATAATGACATCGTTTAAATTTAATTAAATTAAGAGTATAGTTTAATTAATAGATTAAACCACCAAGTATTTTAAATGTCGAAAATACACCCTTATACTATTATAATATTAAAAGTTTAATATATTATATGTATAAGAGCAAGTCGTCTTACCATTAGTAGGCCTCATTCACGAAGCCGGTCTATAAGGGGGGTATAAGGTTACTGCCTATAAAATGGCAGTTTAATGGGTGTCCACTCTCACCCACCGCTTCCTTGACTGGTGGAGGGTCGTTAGCCGAACAGGTAGGACAAGGACTATAATTCTCCCTTCATTAAAAGTATTAATTATAAATACTAAGTAACTAAACTTTTTATAAATTCACAATCTTAGTTACTTAGGAAAATGTGAATAAGGTGCTAATCCATGAAATTACACTTTGCACTTTGTTTAAGCTGTTAGTGGAGCGTGTGTGGTTAACCGGCACACTAACCTGGACTTAACAAGGTAGGCAAAGGGTAACTTAATGTTTATCATAGTATCGTTGGAGCGTGTGTGGTTAACTGTGACATCGATTGAGGGGTAAATATTAAGGGTACCAAGTATATTTGCATGGTTACTTCACACCTTGTTTTGTGATCCTCGACATCCCAGCCACAAAACTTGAAGGGCACACTCGAGATTGAAACATGCCATTGAAAAGTTCAATGAATCTCAAAAGAATCTAGGAGTTTCAAAACCAATTAAAACATAATAATACATTTCGTTTGTCTTGGTGGAAATTGGTGAATCGTCATTCACCTACCTTCAAATATTTTATAGCTTGGATTATGGCATCCCTCTTCCAAGTTATAAAATAGTTTGTTGGGTCCTAGCCTTAATATATCATATTGGGTGTTATATTAAGGACTTAAATCAACTTTACGTGAATTTCTCCCATTGTTGATGTCTGGTTTAGACAACAATGATCTTCCCAAACCAAGCTTTCCTAATGAATATGACTTCCCGAGTTTGGCTCATGGAAGTCATACTTCTCTTCCTCGACCTCCTCCAATTATTCTCCCTAACCCACAAGTTCAAGGTCACTCAAGCCCTAATGGCAAGCAAGGTCTATGTGTGATCACATCTTAGAGATGAAGTCACATATTGACAAGCCGGGAGAGTTGGGTGTCAAAGTCTTGAGAAAGTTGGATGTTCAATCACTTTCTAAGTCACATAGTGAGTTCCTTTGGGACTACTATGAAACAGACTATGACATGAACCTTAATGATCATATCTATTTGCTTCGTGGTGCTGAATCAGCAATGATTTGGAACGATAGTAAAGCAAATTTGATTAGAAGATCAACTTCCCAAAAAACTTTATGGACAGTGACAATGGTGACACTGGAAATCCAGAAAAAGCATTCTTTTCCCAATGAAAAGGGATTGACCATAGTCAACCCGGTTGACCAAATGGTAAAGAGAAAGGCTAAGTCTGAGATAGTCCCATTACCAAAGGGTCCATATGTTTATTTTACCGAAGGAAGGGGCGTTGATTGCAAAGCTGCCAAATTTACCTAAGGATGTTAAAGTCAATAAGTTTGACTCTACATCAGGTAGACCCCATTATCTAACTCTGTTAAGCTCTATTATGAGATCCTCATTACATGATGAGACTGGGTCACATGTTGATGTTTTAAGAATCAAAGAATAGAGATAAATCTTAAAGGAAGTATACGCTGATTCTGATCGCGAAGGTGGATTTCGATCGCATCAGAATTTTGAGCAGTTGCTTAAGAAGTTATGATATATTGCTAAGGAATAGATAACAACAATTTTCCATGTGGATTGTAAGGATAAGTTTTTCCGCAAAGTTTTAAAATAAAAGAAAATTATTTAATTTTATTTATTTGAAGTATCCTTACAATGACATTTGTGGAAAATTGTTGCTTATATGATTCCACTGACAGCAATATTGGAAAATGGATTTGATTCTTTCATTTGTGGTAGTGTCTAAATTTACCAAATCAGGAAAGTTCCTCATCACCCAAGTTTCAATTGGACCGAAACTTGAAATCATGCAAGTTGAATAGTATGATGAATGAGAACTTTCAAGCATTGGAAAATCAAGACTAATTACTTGTTCACATGGATGTGTGAGTCAAGTGAAGGACTAAAGGGATCGAGTACACATTCTTGTGCACTGGTCATGTCCACCACAAAGCTCGTTAAGACTATTTGATTTACTAAAGTTTAGTAAATATGGTTATACTTACAAGTTTAAGTATAATTCTGAAACATTGGAAAAGTCTCAATGTATGGCAGAACGAATGGGAAGAATCAAATTAGGCAGAAAGAAAAAGTTTCTCAAATCTGAAAAGATGGGAGAGTACTTTAGTATCATGTTTGTGATCATTTTAATGATTTAGAAAGCATATCACAATTAGTCCTCTAAAGGTCATCTTAGTGCATTCTTATGACTAAGAAGAGGAGTCATGAATTGTTGAAATGGTTAGATCAGGAAGATGAGTCATACTTCGTTCCAAAACAATTCTTAGAGTCATACTCCAAGATTGTAACTTGAGTGACATATCTTAAAGAAAGGTTTAAAACACTTGTCAAATGTAAGAGTAAAAGTGTCCTACTCTTGTACATTTGAAATTGGTAAGTTGTGATGTTTTGGATAAAACAAAGACCAACTAAGGCCAATTGTGTGAAGTGTTTGTCTTGATAAAGAATCCGCACTATCTCTTGAATATTTGGCAAGATAGTCTTATATGTCAAGAGGACAGTGGGAGTCTTAAAGATCCTAAAAAGAATTTCAAGAACTAATCAAGAATAAAACCTGAGGTTCTTCACTAGCACACGACTTGAGGTTTATAACCTATCGTGTTGACATATTTTATGCCCATTCCAGTTAAAGTTGGCTTTGCATAGGAGTTCTGAAAGTTCTCAATTGGTTGCATAACAACTTGGAAGCAATGGCAGGCCCTGTACTGCCAGGTGGCAAGAAGTTAAGATTGCATAAGTTCAGTCCATATGAGTTTGGATTTGTCATTATCCTTGTCTTGTGACTATGGTTTTGACGATTCACATGGATAAGAACACATACACCATAAAATCTAAGGGTCATAAGGTTTCTCTCCGATTCATGAAAATCATGGTGAGGAAACACTTCCACCAAGTAGATTTGAAGCAGATGGCAAAAGGTCTAAACAATTGAGACTATGATTACGGCATCCCTTTTCATAGTTCTGAAATTGTTTAGACACACATGCATGCTATCTAAGGCAAGGTGTATGATTTTGATAAAGTTTTATCAAAGCATCTCGTATCAGAAATCTAAACTTTGGTAAGAAAGTCAATAAAGTATTGATTTCTAGAAGTCCAACTGATTTCTAAGTACATGTCAAAGCTAGTGGGAGCATAAGTGTTATGCTAATAATCATCATGTTAGTGGGAGCATGATAATTATTGTTAGTGTTGCAAGTTAGCAATGTTAATTGTAGAAAACAAAAGTTTCAATTCGTGAGGCTGCAGGGATTGAAAAAGTTGTTTTGCTATAATTAAGGGAGAAGATATACTTCATTTCAGTTCTAAAGGCTTAGATTGAGACCTTAATCATCTTTAGTCAAGAATATATATATGAATTTCATGTTGGATTGGTTCAACTTAAGGAAATTCTATATATTGCGTTCTCAAAATTCGATTATGATTATAGCATCCCTCTTCATAGTCAAATTTTGAAAACATGGCAAATAAAAATATTATAGCAAAAGACTGGTCTAGAATCATGTCTTTATGTGAGACATCATGAATCGTGTACCATTTGCTTTGGGTACATGATCGATTGCATGTGCTATAATATTTGTCATTTCTAAATTTTTCCAAATGCCCAGAGGCATTAAGAAGGGAAAAGGTCTAGAATTGGATATGACTAAAATGATTAAGCAATTGTCGAGGACAATCTGAGGTTTACCAAAGATTGTTTGCTCAGGGACAGTTGGAAGTATAGTGCTAATTTTGGAAGGACCATATTGACATATTCTGAAAGGAGACATCTCTTATTCAGAAGTGATAGTCAAAATGAGAATATGGAGTTGTCTCCATAGGTGGAAGTTATCTGTGTAAGATTAGAAAACTTAATGCAAGAACCATGTCCAAAGCAATGTACTTTGAATATGAGACTTAGTTTCCATGGAGTTGATCTCCATTGGAATACCTTATAATGACTGTTGACAAGTCTTTGTGACTTTGTACATATTCATTACAGGAGGGTCAGTGCATATAAGTTTAAAATCTAAACAGATTTCGATAAATGATAGGAATTTGAAATTCTCACATTTTTCGATAAGGATTTGGGAGTGTGAAATTAGAATCATTGAAATTATGTTCAATTGGTTTATTTCACAAAGTAAGGATCATAGACAAACATAGAGTGCATACTTGGTGTATGGCAAAGCTATTGTTTAAGAAAAACATAGTGTACATGCTTGGAGCATGGGACAACTAGTGTTTTTAATTCAAGTATAAAGTTGATAAAACCGAAACAATGAATAATGAGTAATCAGTATGGTGATAAATAAAAGTGTTTATTTATATTCATAGGGTTTGATACCATATTTGATTCATTTATTCTTGTGTTTCACTTTGCATGTTTTGACTTCCAGAATAACTAAGTCGCTCTTCCTGAATGATTAAGTTATTCAAACCATCCACAGTCGGTCATATGTTGGAAGTAGATATGAATCAAGACTGTCATGAGTTGGTTTGTAGAGGTCCAAGTTGGTGGAAAAAGTGGTGCTACAACACTCATGAGTGCTCATAAGTTCTGAGTATTGGATTCAACCCGCGCTCATTTGAATCACTTCATGGATTTTATCACGAGTGATCATGAGACGATAATATCTTATATTCTTCAAACCTAGAGATATGAGTTGTTACTATGAGTTGGTTATACATTGATTGCACGAAAACGCATTTGGTAACTCGATGTTATAAAACGTGCCTTTATGTATGATTCAACAAGTAGTAGAACAAGCCATATGAGTCGAAGTTTATCCATTCCTTTTACCTTCGGGATAAAAGCGATATTTGTGGGCCCCTCGATGATTTAGCGATGACACATGTGAGTGCTTGGCCAAGCCAGGACTGATTTGATTTGTTCAATCAGTCAGTCATCATAAATCGAAAATCGGGAAATAACAAATGGACAGAGAGAATGATTATAATCCATGTCTCAGTCCATATGATATCTAGAATGGAGGAATATATGATCCCTTATCTAATGGACAAGTCATTGACAAGGTCAGAGTTCGAGAGCGGCTTTAAGAGCTACGATTGCCAGTTAGGTTTTGAAGTCATACTCAATAATAGTTTTAGACTTATCCAAGTGGGAGACTGTTGGATTAATGTCTAAGTCCATAACTATATTTGGTATGTACTTGACCCGACCCGGCATGGTCCATTTGGGTTGCACTTCACCGGTATAATTTATATGGATAGTCTTTTGAGAATAGTATATTTATGATTTATATTAATATATTATAAGTTCTAATATATTAATATGGAATCATATTATTTAATTAGTATTGATCAAGAATTAATTTAGAATTAATTAAGTGATCAAAAAGAACTAATTAAATATGGACTCTTATATATATGGAATGGGCCAAGTTCATTTAGGTTGGGCTAAGCTTTCATGGATGGTCCATGGAGCTTTTAACCCATGGATCCTATGTAAATGAAAGGTCATGGGTATTAGGGTTTACATGGATGTAACCCTAATCCTCCATAATATATAAAGGGGTCCTTGGCTCACAAAATTGGCACAAGTGTGTGAAAATAAGAGTGGGCCGATTTCAGTGTGCATACATATTCTCTCAAGTTCTTCCAAGGTGTTTTGGTGATTTGTGATTCCATTTGAGGCTTCCACACTATTGGGGCTAAGCTCTTAAAGCTTGAAGACATCAAGCTACATCAAAAGGTATGTCATCTAACTAGAACTTTGTAGTATAGGTGCTTCATAATATGCTAGTTAGGATGAAACCTTGGAATGTTTAATATTTGCATGTATAATAGAGAAAACATAGATCCAAGGTTTATAGGGTTGCATGTACACCATAGGAGTGTTAGAATGCTGAAAACCCAACACTTACTACCTAGTAGAATCAGTAGCCTAAATACCTGGAACAAACGATTTGAGGATGATCTCCAGGAGTTTACGGCCGTAAACTCCCTTGGCCGTAAACACCCTAGACCGTAAACCATCATGGTCGTAAACACCTTGGTCGCACACTCCCTATAGTGGCCGTACACTCCCCTTTGATGAATCACATGTGATTCTAACACTTAGTCCAGGTGTTTCCTAGTCCCTAAGGGTGTTTCCTTGCATGTTAGTTGCTTATAAACACTATATTCATGCCAATACATGCCATATATGTCATTTAGGACTCGTTTGTGTCTCAGGACTTCATTTGTGGAACTTCTCATCCTTACGCGCATATTCGTTTGAATCACCCACATAAGGTTAGTTCATATCCCTATAATCAATCTTTTAAACTGTTTTAAATGCTTTTAAGGGGGGGGGGAATACAAGTTGAACACAATGATAGTTGTGTAAATGTTTGTTATAAACATCTTTCAAAGGATTGCTTATGTCTTATATAAGTGATCAAAATATTTCAAAAAATCTTTTTAAGTTATGTTACTTTATAGTTTATAAAACTCCGTTTTTAAAGTACAATCACAACTTAGTAGATAAATGAGTCTTTTTCAATAACAGTTCAAGTAAACATACTAGTAAACTATAATAGGTATTGTTTAGGGGTTCAGTTCATAACTAGATACTAGAACATACTATAAAGAGAAACAGGGAGGTAGATACAATACACGATAACATAAAGAACATACTAAGATACTATAACAGAAAGAACATACTAAGATACTATAACCAGAAAGAACATACTAAGATGCTATAGCAGAAGAACAAACAGGATCTAATTATACCAATAATCACTAACTCATTGTTCTAAACAAAAGGTGATAATAAATTGGGTATACATGATCAGATAACTTTAATGTGAGACTACTTCACGGCTTAGCAATTTGTTTGATGAAGTCGCGTTTGGTAACCAGAATCTCTTGTAGGGAGAGCGTATAGTATGGGTACTACTCATCACATTATGACCTTAATAAAACAAACTTGTTTTAAGGTAATCAGTACTTCAGGATGTCAGTTTAAAAGACAACTGTGTACTTACATTTTCCAATTACTTTCATATTGTGACAGTTCCACTTGAAAGTTAATGCAAACTATTTTCGAGTTAAGATAGTTATAAACTAGGGAAAACTTACATCTTTTCAAACGACAAACAGAACAGTCGAGTCTAGTACATTCAGTAGAAAGGGGCCTATAATGTTAACTTTATGATTCCTTAGTTTATACATCAAGAATATATATTAATCGGATCCGACAGGTAGTAGGATGTGTGCTTTCCGCTTCATTTGCTGTTCCTTGTTTGGTTGTGGGCTTAGAGCAGATTCACCCAACCTACTATCTATTCGATCTTAGCTATATATATGTTTCGTATACACCAAGTAATCATAAGGGGTACCAGGTATGGGTCAGGTCATAGGACACTAATTCAATGCACCGTTTTCTAGTACAAAACATACTTTTCAAATAGAACATTTGGTATACAAAACTAGAAACTTACCAGTAAGGGTTTAATCCATTTATTAAACCAGTATAACTTAAAGGACCTTAGGTGGTTAATTCTATAATACCTTAGTTTATACATCAGGGTTATATATAATTAATACCCGATAAGTAGTTGGATGTGCGCTTTCCGCCTCATTTCCTGTTCCTTGTTTGGTTGTGGGCTTAGGGCAGATTCACACAATTAACTATCTGTTCGATATTAGATTATATATAGCTGGTATAAACTAAGTGATTATAGAAGGAACCATTGTGGTTACCATTCTTACTAAAAGAAATAAGGGTTTTATTAAAGAATCTTTTCATCAAATATAAAGGAACTATTATAGTTAACTCCGTGAGTACCAAGTGAATACGCCAGGGTTATATACAACGAAGATCTAACAACCAATGGGATGCGTGCCTTCCGCCTCTTTTCCTGTTCCTTGTTTTGTTGTGGGCTTAGGGCAGATACACACAACCGATTGTTTGTTTACTCTGGGTTTTATATAACTTGTATCCATTTAGTACTCATAGAAAGGATTGTAGAGTCATTTTACTTATCTTTCATCAAAGCAGGAAATATAGGATTTTCTGGAGGAACAGACGAACTTTTCTAAACAGAACTTACAACTTACTACAACTTTCTTACAACTTACTTACATCACTAAAATCTTATGAACTCACCAGCTTAAATGCTGATCTACTCTTTCAAAATAACTGGTATTCTCAGGAGACCAGTAGATAGGTACGCGCTCTGGGATTCAGAAGATGGAGCAGTATAGCTTCATGTCTTATTTTTGTTATTTACTTTGTAGTCTATGTTATGTGAACCACATACTTTGTAAACACTTTCTTTCTAATGAAATGGTTTTTTATTACTTTGATTACTATGATGCATGTCTTGTGATACTAAACATGACGTCCTCCACCCCCGAACGTTTCCGCCGTTCCGGTTTTGGGGTGTGACACTAACATTCCCAAAATTAGGGTTTTCTAAACCCTAATTAGGGTTTTCTAAACCCTAATTAGGGTTTCCAACCCAAATCACAAACAAACTAAGTCCAAAACTAAGTTATTGGGCCAACTAGGGTTCCACTAGGTCGGGCACCACCCACTGCCACCTCGGGCAGTGGTGGTTGGCGGCGGCTCATGACGGCAGGCGGCGACAGCCACCACTTCCAATGGTGGTGGTGGTGAATCCTGCCCAAAAATTACATATACAACTTTTGTGTTGGGCCACTTTTAGCTGTTGGAATTCATTTTTAGAGAAGTAGATATTTTTTTACTAAATAAGTTTATTTAGTCACCTAGATTATGGATTTGGCTTGCGATCGTAGTTTATAAATAAAGGGTGAACATAAGTGTATTAAGATGTGTTATTAAGTGATATCTAAATTTTGAGCTAAGCAAAGACTAATTGCGTGGTTTTAGGAGTTCGGAGGGCTGGAAATCCATATTAGCCATTTTGGTGGTCCATATGATATGATTGCTGCTTCAGGTGAGTCTTCTCACTATACTTTACCTAGAGTGGTAATTATGTGTGACCAGAGGGTTTTATGTGCTTACTTGAGTTGTACATTTGTCTGTGTGATATATGTATGCTATATTATGTGATACTGAGACCGGAACAGAGGGTCCAACGAGCTGTGAGACCGGAGGGTCGTCACTGAGACCGGACCAGAGGGTCCAACAAATTATGGGACTGGAGGGTCCCACTGAGACACATAGACCGGAGGGTCTTACAGAGTTATAGCCTCGAGTGGCTAATGAGTGTATGTGGTATTTTGGGGAACTCACTAAGCTTCGTGCTTACCGTGTTATGTGTTATGTGTTTTAGGTACTTCCGAGGATCGCGGGAAGGCACCGGCTTGATTGTACACACACACCTGAGCTGGAGTTATATTTTGTGGGTCCTGGATTCGTGATAAACATTTTTTGAAAAATGTATTGATGATTGATATTTGAAGTTTTTGAGAAAATGTGTCATGTGTTTATTGTGTTTGAAAATGAAAATTTTGGTTTGAAAATTTACGTCGTTACAAGTTGGTATCAGAGCCTTGGTTTGAGGGATTCGGATGCACCTCCGAGTGTATTTGAACTCAAACTGAGGATTTGAGAAAGATTTTCAAAAGAGATCAATTTTTTCTAAAAATGAGAGAGAGAGTTTAAGAGAAAACGAGTTGGAGCAGTGTGTACAATCAGCCAGAGCTCGAACGGTGATTTCCCAAAATACCCTTACTTTTGTGTTATGAGATATTTATGAGATATTTTATGGGATATTATGCATGCTAGAGATAGGCTAGGTATTTCAGAATTTAGGACTAGAGTGGCCTGATTTGTGATGCCTTAGCCTAGGAGTTGCTGTTATCTGTGATGTGCTTTCGAGTATGTGCTGAGCAAGAGTATCCAACAGGAATATTTCAAAGATAGAGCTTCGAGTAGAGGAGTAGTCTAGTAGAGATACCTAGATAAGCATTGGAGGAGCCTACTGAGGGGAGTAGTTGGATACCTGCGAGAGGTAGGGCTGCTTGGGTTCGGTGATACCTTTTGAGAGTGAGTAGAGCAAATAGAGTTGTAACCTAGAGTGGTTTTACGTGTTGATGGAGGTGATTCGATGCCCAAATGCTGCTTTCTTTGTGCTTTGTAGAACTCTTGATGATGGGAGATAGCTACTAAGTGAATATGACGATATTCAGGAGGTAGATGGCTGGCATCATAAGGAGTTCTTCAGCAGCTGATGGCAGAGAAGTGTGAGAGCCTAGGGAGTAATTTTAGCCCGATGAGCACGATATTAGAGGTGTGCATTTGCTGGGGAGCGAGCTGGTGTAATAGGATCGGTTGATCGAGAAGGTTGAGCAGCTACTTGAGAGATCTGGGACGATTCGTGTGGAAGTATGGGTAGATGTGGCAGGTAATGTGGCCCGTACTACTGAAAGCAGAGGACCCATACTCGAAACAGGGAAAATTCCAGAGGTTCTAAGTGGCAGATTGAGATTCGATAACATGGATCGAGTACCATGATTCGTGGCAGTTAGTGCTTCAGAGTTTATCAGTTTTCCGCTGTGAATGATTAGACTGAGAGCAGATATGATAGAGGGTGGGGCCAGAGGGCCCGGTCGAACGAGTTCCAATGGAGCATACCTAGAGGGGGAAATCGAGTTAGTTTCCAAGAGATTTTTGGTGAGATGCTAGTTGGAGTCGCAAAACTCAGGGATGAGTAGAGATGATGCATATTGGAGGATCGCGGTCTGAGTTGAGAAATCAACCGATAGATGAGACATCACCTTCTGTGACAAGAGTCGTGCTGTCCCCGTTTCCTAGGTGAAGCAAAAGGGATAACAAGTTTCCGGTTTCAGAGTTGGAGGTAAACCCCGTGAGGTAGCATATGGTGGGGACCTTTTCACCAGAGTATCCGGGTAGTATGTCTGCTATGAGGTATTTCTTATACCATGGAGGAGTCATTAGTGGGGACTGAGGTGGGTGAAACTAAGGAAGGTGCTTTTATAAGTGAGGCATGCTTTTAGCAGCAGTGCCAGGTGATTAAGAGGAGTACATTGGGGCGGAGGCCCTCGTGGTCTACATTGTGTATCGACTGGGAGAAAGAGGTCTCTTGCTTTCATGATGAATCCTGCAATGGGAGGTTGGTCGAGGAATCAGAGATGAGGTGCGTGATAGCGCATTATTTCCAGATTGAGAGTCAGACTAATTCAGAGCAGTTGGGGTATCCGACGGTGAGTCGGTCTGAGGCTTTGAGATGATTAGAGGCGGTCACGTGGGGGATTATGAGGTTTTTGTCTAAGTTACGGGATATTCGGAGTTTCCTGTTTTCCATCGGGAAGAACATTGAGTGATTATGTTGTACGTTCCAAGAGTCAAGTATGATGTACCTGGTGAAACAATCTATGGAGTAGAGTGTTGGTATGCCAATTGGTGATGGTTCGAGCCCTAAGTGGGGGAGAACTGGTTATTTTAGTTTTTTTGGGAGGATCAACTATTTGTTCAAGTTGCGATTAGAGGATTTGGTCACGGGGAGGGGGCCAACGATATAGACATATGAGATTTAGGCAAGGTAAGGTACAGTACGAGATGATACATGACGCAGGTGCTAAAGGAAGGATGAGTATATCCACGTCAGGTGGCCGTTAATAAGGGAATCTTATTGTGGTCAAGGATTCTTCGGGGTTGCTAATGTTTGGGTTGAGGCGATTGAGTCATCGAGGTCGGGGTCCAATTGTTGAGATTTGCCAGTCGATGTATTGATTGTTATCAATACTCCAGGAGGAGCAACAACTGATTTGTCAATTAGATTCAGAGTCGGTATGAGTAGCTTCGCATGGGTTTTGATCAGTAAGAGAATGGGGTTTTGGATAGTAGTCAACATGTTCTCAGTCATCGACTATTCCTCCGTGTTTCAATTTGCGAGTGGAGTATTCCAGGGTTGCGAGTTGTACGGGAAGAAGATCAATGGTTGTAGCTCGATACTATGAGATTTTGTGATGGAGTATCGCGGTGTCCGAGTATGATGCCGTGAGTAGAAGATCAGTGGTTGAGGCAAGCGAGAGTGAGATTCTGTGATGGGGTATTGGAGTATCCGAGTATGATGCCCTATGTGTTGGACTATTTTGAGACTCGAGTTTATGAGGAGGCAAATAGGGTACTGAGTAACTATTGTACCAACGGGAACTCAACAACTAATTGTCGTCGGACGGGATTGTCCAAGAATGTGGATTATATTGAGAGAAAGTTCCTTGTTGAGGTGATTGTCGTCAGGGGTAGTGATGCTTAATCTGGGTGGGGGTGTGCACCTGTCCACGATAGACTGTGGAGCATTAGTTTAGTGAACGTAATGTAGTGATAACTTAATGATGAGATTGTGGGGTGATAAGAGAGTGGAAGGATCCATATTGGAGGAACCACTTTGGATTATCAGTGAAAACCATGAGGTGAGCCCATGGCGAGTGAGTGAGTGTTGTAAGACTACGGGGAGCCGTAGTATTCACGAGTCAATAGGAGAGAGTGTTGTAAAACTGCGGGGAGCCGTAGTATTCACTAGTCCGAGCGTGACGCAGAGGGGTTCTTGGGCTTGGGTACCCTTACCGTTTGAGTCTTGGGAAAACCTAATGGCTGAACCAGGGCGAGACTGGGTCTCTGTAATGGTCGGGAACTGTTATATCTCGAATTAAAGAGGGTTGTCGCAAATTGGAAGGGACTGGAGAAGTAATGTACACGGAGGTTCGCAGATCACGGGTCGTGAGTTGAGTATTAGCTTGGAGATGAGTGGTTCCAATTTTGCTGTCAAGCCAGACTCTCGAGCTTGAATTTGGCTATAGTTGTGTATTGGGCAGGCGGGATGAGATTTTGGATTTTCAGATGGATGATTTTGAGTGGTAATGGTTTCCATCTAATGTTTTTAGACCTGAGTGGGTCGGTTCGTTGGTTTGGGAAGAACCACGGGACGCATGAAACTAGTAAGTGGTAGACGACAGAGGTCGGTAGTGATGTGACTTTAGATTGGTTGTTGTATTCGCTTGGGGCAAAGCAAACTTCGTGATTGTGTGCGGCATACGATTGGTTGGGATAACTCGGTTAGATTGCATGACTGTGAAGTTATATTGTTGAATGTGCTCGGGTAGCATTGGTAGTCCAACTGTTGGGTCGAGAGTCAATCTTTCATTGGGACTTGGTATTCAACAGTGGAAGGTAGTTGGAGTTATGTTTTCGGAGATCAGTGGATAGCTTCAGATGGGCATGGTCATCCAGTTCAGGTCGGAGCTGAATTGTCCTGGGATCGGTAGTGGAATGGTTCTGTTGGACGGGAGGTCATACCTAGTGTAAGGTTTCGAGATCCATCTGGATCGACAGGTTTTCATTTAGTGTTGAGGGGCAGAGTATTTTGGTTCATGCTTCGGATGGGTTCTGATAGTAGTATCAGTGTTTGGCCTTCAGGTGCGAGATGACCCCTCCGTTTCGTTTGGCTTTTGGGTCAGGATCGACTGATATGACGGGCATAAGTGCCCAACAACTGATTATTGCTAATGACGCGTTTCCACCAGTCACATCAAGATAATCAGGGTTGGAAGTGTTTTGATTGGTATGATATTCAATGAGGGTTTGACAGAGGAGATAATAAGGAATGATTTTAGGAGGTGGTTGAGGGAGACATAAGGATGATACCGTTGTTGGTTTTAGAGATTATAACCGAGTCAGATTTCAAGGGCGAAACCCAATCTAAGTGGGGGAGAGTTGTAACACCCTGATTTCCAATAAATTATTTAAAGACAAGTGCAATATTTGAATAATTATATAATTAGGAGCAAGGAACCATTTGGGTTTTAATTAGTTTGAAAATGGTACTTATAAGTTTGTTTTCTTCAAGTGACCATTTAATTAATTGAAGGTATAATAATATAATATTAATTGATATAAAGGTCCAAGGGGGTATTATGCTATTTTCAAAACTTGGTTTGTTGAAGAAACCCAAGGATGGGTTAGATCTATCAAATATCTAAACTTAAGGGGCTATTTCTACCGATATTGGAAAACTCGTGTTTCCTTGTTCCCTGCATCGCGACAGCGGGTGGAGGGGGAGACCTTCATCGCATTTTTGTTTGTATCTGCAGCGTATCTTATATTTTAATCACACAAACCCTAAATTATTGAGTGAGTGTGTGTTTGTCAGGCTGGAGAGTGAGGGGAAGAGTCAGAGATCGAGAAAAAGAGAGAGAAAGAGGAGGCGGCTGCCATCATCGGAGCAACTGTTAGGCACCGGGTCTGCCTACTGAGGACGTCATAGGAGGGTGAGTAAGGAATGAGTGGTTGTTCCGTCTTTAGGCAATGAGTGTGTGAGTTGCGAAGGAATTGGAAGGAGATGATGAGAGAAGCCGAGAGATGTATCAGTTTAAGAGAGGGATAATCGGGATTTATGTGGGATGTCTCCATTGAAATCGATACTTTGGTTCTCTTTATCTAGTCAAGTGCAGAAGATGGGTTGATATCAGGAGCTCTGGTGGAGAGACAAGAAGAAGATAGTCGATGTTGCCAAGGGAAGAAGCACCGCCGGAGTTGGGGGGCGTCGCCGGAGACCTGTGGTTCGCCAGAAAATCCCTTGATGCACAACTATTGTACGTTAGGGATGAAGTAAGGTACCTCTTTGACCTTATTGACCATCTAATTTAAGTGGGCTGCATGTTGGGTTAATTAATCAATCCTAGTGGGCTTTGTTTTAATTTAAATGAAAGTAGTCCATGGAGATTTTGTGTTGGGCCATTTTTAGCTGTTGGAATCCATTTTTAGAGAAGTAGATATTTTTTGACTAAATAAGTTTATTTAGTCACCTAGCTTATGGATTTGGCTTGCGATCATAGTTTATAAATAAAAGGTGAATATAAGTGTATTAAGACGTGTTATTAAGTGATATCTAAATTTTGAGCTAAGCAAAGACTAATTGCATGGTTTTAGGAGTTCGGAGGGCTGGAAATCCATATTAGCCATTTTGGTGGTCCATATGTTATGATTGCTGCTTCAGGTGAGTCTTCTCACTATACTTTACCTAGAGTGGTAATTATGTGTGACCAGAGGGTTTTATGTGCTTACTTGAGTTGTACATTTGTCTGTGTGATATATGTATGCTATATTATGTGATACTGAGACCAGACCGGAGGGTCCAACGAGCTGTGAGACCGGAGGGTCGTCACTGAGACCGGACCAGAGGGTCCAACAAATTATGGGACTGGAGGGTCCCACTGAGACACATAGACAGGAGGGTCTTACAGAGTTATAGCCTCGAGTGGCTAATGAGTGTATGTGGTATTTTGGGGAACTCACTAAGCTTCGTGCTTACCGTGTTATGTGTTATGTGTTTTAGGTACTTCCGAGGATCGCGGGAAGGCACCGGCTTGATTGTACACACACACCTGAGCTGGAGTTATATTTTATGGGTCCTGGATTCGTGATAAACATTTTTTGAAAAATGTATTGATGATTGATATTTAAAGTTTTTGAGAAAATGTGTCATGTGTTTATTGTGTTTGAAAATGAAAATTTTGGTTTGAAAATTTACGTCGTTACAAGTTGGTATCAGAGCCTTGGTTTGAGGGATTCGGATGCACCTCCGAGTGTATTTGAACTCAAACTGAGGATTTGAGAAAGATTTTCAAAAGAGATCAATTTTTCCTAAAAATGAGAGAGAGAGTTTAAGAGAAAACGAGTTGGAGCAGTGTGTACAATCAGCCAGAGCTCGAACGGTGATTTCCCAAAATACCCTTACTTTTGTGTTATGAGATATTTATGAGATATTTTATGGGATATTATGCATGCTAGAGATAGGCTAGGTATTTCATAATTTAGGACTAGAGTGGCCTGATTTGTGATGCCTTAGCCTAGGAGTTGCTGTTATCTGTGATGTGCTTTCGAGTATGTGCTGAGCAAGAGTATCCAGCAGGAATATTTCAAAGATAGAGCTTCGAGTAGAGGAGTAGTCTAGGAGAGATACCTAGATAAGCATTGGAGGAGCCTACTGAGGGGAGAAGTTGGATACCTGTGAGAGGTATGGCTGCTTGGGTTCGGTGATACCTTTTGAGAGTGAGTAGAGCAAATAGAGTTGTAACCTAGAGTGGTTTTACGTGTTGATGGAGGTGGTTCGATGCCCAAATGCTGCTTTCTTTGTGCTTTGTAGAACTCTTGATGATGGGAGACAGCTACTAAGTGAATATGACGATATTCAGGAGGTAGATGGCTGGCATCATAAGGAGTTCTTCAGCAGCTGATGGCAGAGAAGTGTGAGAGCCTAGGGAGTAATTTTAGCCCGATGAGCACGATATTAGAGGTGTGCATTTGCTGGGGAGCGAGCTGGTGTAATAGGATCGGTTGATCGAGAAGGTTGAGCAGCTACTTGAGAGATCTGGGACGATTCGTGTGGAAGTATGGGTAGATGTGGCAGGTAATGTGGCCCGTACTACTGAAAGCAGAGGACCCATACTCGAAACAGGGAAAATTCCAGAGGTTCTAAGTGGCAGATTGAGATTCGATAACATGGATCGAGTACCATGATTCGTGGCAGTTAGTGCTTCAGAGTTTATCAGTTTTCCGCTGTGAATGATTAGACTGAGAGCAGATATGATAGAGGGTGGGGCCAGAGGGCCCTGTCGAACGAGTTCCAATGGAGCATACCTAGAGGGGGAAATCGAGTTAGTTTCCAAGAGATTTTTGGTGAGATGCTAGTTGGAGTCGCAAAACTCAGGGATGAGTAGAGATGATGCATATTGGAGGATCGCGGTCTGAGTTGAGAAATCAACCGATAGATGAGACATCACCTTCTGTGACAAGAGTCGTGCTGTCCCCGTTTCCTAGGTGAAGCAAAAGGGATAACAAGTTTCCGGTTTCAGAGTTGGAGGTAAACCCCGTGAGGTAGCATATGGTGGGGACCTTTTCACCAGAGTATCCGGGTAGTATGTCTGCTGTGAGGTATTTCTTATACCATGGAGGAGTCATTAGTGGGGACTGAGGTGGGTGAAACTAAGGAAGGTGCTTTTATAAGTGAGGCATGCTTTTAGCAGCAGTGCCAGGTGATTAAGAGGAGTACATTGGGGCGGAGGCCCTCGTGGTCTACATTGTGTATCGACTGGGAGAAAGAGGTCTCTTGCTTTCATGATGAATCCTGCGATGGGAGGTTGGTCGAGGAATCAGAGATGAGGTGCGTGATAGCGCATTATTTCCAGATTGAGAGTCAGGACTAATTCAGAGCAGTTGGGGTATCCGACGGTGAGTCGGTCTGAGGCTTTGAGATGATTAGAGGCGGTCACGTGGGGGATTATGAGGTTTTTGTCTAAGTTACGGGATATTCGGAGTTGCCTGTTTTCCATCGGGAAGAACATTGAGTGATTATGTTGTACGTTCCAAGAGTCAAGTATGATGTACCTGGTGAAACAATCTATGGAGTAGATTGTTGGTATGCCAATTGGTGATGGTTCGAGCCCTAAGTGGGGGAGAACTGGTTATTTTATTTTTTTGGGGAGGATCAGCTATTTGTTCAAGTTGCGATTAGAGGATTTGGTCACGGGGAGGGGGCCAACGATATAGACATATGAGATTTGGGCAAGGTAAGGTACAGTACGAGATGATACATGACGCAGGTGCTAAAGGAAGGATGAGTATATCCACGTCAGGTGGCCGTTAATAAGGGAATCTTATTGTGGTCAAGGATTCTTCGGGGTTGCTAATGTTTGGGTTGAGGCGATTGAGTCATCGAGGTCGGGGTCCAATTGTTGAGATTTGCCAGTCGATGTATTGATTGTTATCAATACTCCAGGAGGAGCAACAACTGATTTGTCAATTAGATTCAGAGTCGGTATGAGTAGCTTCGCATGGGTTTTGATCAGTAAGAGAATGGGGTTTTGGATAGTAGTCAACATGTTCTCAGTCATCGACTATTCCTCCGTGTTTCAATTTGCGAGTGGAGTATTCCAGGGTTGCGAGTTGTGCGGGAAGAAGATCAATGGTTGTAGCTCGATACTATGAGATTTTGTGATGGAGTATCGCGGTGTCCGAGTATGATGCCGTGAGTAGAAGATCATTGGTTGAGGCAAGCGAGAGTGAGATTCTGTGATGGGGTATTGGAGTATCCGAGTATGATGCCCTATGTGTTGGACTATTTTGAGACTCGAGTTTATGAGGAGGCAAATGGGGTACTGAGTAACTATTGTACCAACGGGAACTCAACAACTAATTGTCGTCGGACGGGATTGTCCAAGAATGTGGATTATATTGAGAGAAAGTTCCTTGTTGAGGTGATTGTCGTCAGGGGTAGTGATGCTTAATCTGGGTGGGGGTGTGCACCTGTCCACGATAGACTGTGGAGCATTAGTTTAGTGAACGTAATGTAGTGATAACTTAATGATGAGATTGTGGGGTGATAAGAGAGTGGAAGGATCCATATTGGAGGAACCACTTTGGATTATCAGTGAAAACCATGAGGTGAGCCCATGGCGAGTGAGTGAGTGTTGTAAGACTACGGGGAGCCGTAGTATTCACGAGTCAATAGGAGAGAGTGTTGTAAAACTGCGGGGAGCCGTAGTATTCACTAGTCAGAGCGTGACGCAGAGGGGTTCTTGGGCTTGGGTACCCTTACCGTTTGAGTCTTGGGAAAACCTAATGGCTGAACCAGGGCGAGACTGGGGTCTCTGTAATGGTCGGGAACTGTTATATCTCGAATTAAAGAGGGTTGTCGCAAATTGGAAGGGACTGGAGAAGTAATGTACACGGAGGTTCGCAGATCACGGGTCGTGAGTTGAGTATTAGCTTGGATATGAGTGGTTCCAATTTTGCTGTCAAGCCAGACTCTCGAGCTTGAATTTGGCTATAGTTGTGTATTGGGCAGGCGGGATGAGATTTTGGATTTTCAGATGGATGATTTTGAGTGGTAATGGTTTCCATCTAATGTTTTTAGACCTGAGTGGGTCGGTTCGTTGGTTTGGGAAGCACCACGGGACGCATGAAACTAGTAAGTGGTAGACGACAGAGGTCGGTAGTGATGTGACTTCAGATTGGTTGTTGTATTCGCTTGGGGCAAAGCAAACTTCGTGATTGTGTGCGGCATACGATTGGTTGGGATAACTCGGTTAGATTGCATGACTGTGAAGTTATATTGTTGAATGTGCTCGGGTAGCATTGGTAGTCCAACTGTTGGGTCGAGAGTCGATCTTGCATTGGGACTTGGTATTCAACAGTGGAAGGTAGTTGGAGTTATGTTTTCGGAGATCAGTGGATAGCTTCAGATGGGCATGGTCATCCAGTTTAGGTCGGAGCTGAATTGTCCTGGGATCGGTAGTGGAATGGTTCTGTTGGACGGGAGGTCATACCTAGTGTAAGGTTTCGAGATCCATGTGGATCGACAGGTTTTCATTTAGTGTTGAGGGGCAGAGTATTTTGGTTCATGCTTCGGATGGGTTCTGATAGTAGTATCAGTGTTTGGCCTTCAGGTGCGAGATGACCCCTCCGTTTCGTTTGGCTTTTGGGTCAGGATCGACTGATATGACGGGCATGAGTGCCCAACAACTGATTATTGCTAATGACGCGTTTCCACCAGTCACATCAAGATAATCAGGGTTGGAAGTGTTTTGATTGATATGATATTCAATGAGGGTTTGACAGAGGAGATAATAAGGAATGATTTTAGGAGGTGGTTGAGGGAGACATAAGGATGATACCGTTGTTGGTTTTAGAGATTATAACCGAGTCAGATTTCAAGGGCGAAACCCAATCTAAGTGGGGGAGAGTTGTAACACCCTGATTTCCAATAAATTATTTAAAGACAAGTGCAATATTTGAATAATTATATAATTAGGAGCAAGGAACCATTTGGGTTTTAATTAGTTTGAAAATGGTACTTATAAGTTTGTTTTCTGCAAGTGACCATTTAATTAATTGAAGGTATAATAATATAATATTAATTGATATAAAGGTCCAAGGGGGTATTATGCTATTTTCAAAACTTGGTTTGTTGAAGAAACCCAAGGATGGGTTAGATCTATCAAATATCTAAACTTAAGGGGCTATTTCTACCGATATTGGAAAACTCGTGTTTCCTTGTTCCCTGCATCGCGACAGCGGGTGGAGGGGGAGACCTTCATCACATTTTTGTTTGTATCTGCAGCGTATCTCATATTTTAATCACACAAACCCTAAATTATTGAGTGAGTGTGTGTTTGTCAGGCTGGAGAGTGAGGGGAAGAGTCAGAGATCGAGAAAAAGAGAGAGAAAGAGGAGGCGGCTGCCATCATCGGAGCAACTGTTAGGCACCGGGTCTGCCTACTGAGGACGTCATAGGAGGGTGAGTAAGGAATGAGTGGTTGTTCCGTCTTTAGGCAATGAGTGTGTGAGTTGCGAAGGAATTGGAAGGAGATGATGAGAGAAGCCGAGAGATGTATCAGTTTAAGAGAGGGATAATCGGGATTTATGTGGGATGTCTCCATTGAAATCGATACTTTGGTTCTCTTTATCTAGTCAAGTGCAGAAGATGGGTTGATATCAGGAGCTCTGGTGGAGAGACAAGAAGAAGATAGTCGATGTTGCCAAGGGAAGAAGCACCGCCGGAGTTGGGGGGCGTCGCCGGAGACCTGTGGTTCGCCAGAAAATCCCTTGATGCACAACTATTGTACGTTAGGGATGAAGTAAGGTACCTCTTTGACCTTATTGACCATCTAATTTAAGTGGGCTGCATGTTGGGTTAATTAATCAATCCTAGTGGGCTTTGTTTTAATTTAAATGAAAGTAGTCCATGGAGATTTTGTGTTGGGCCATTTTTAGCTGTTGGAATCCATTTTTAGAGAAGTAGATATTTTTTGACTAAATAAGTTTATTTAGTCACCTAGCTTATGGATTTGGCTTGCGATCATAGTTTATAAATAAAAGGTGAATATAAGTGTATTAAGACGTGTTATTAAGTGATATCTAAATTTTGAGCTAAGCAAAGACTAATTGCATGGTTTTAGGAGTTCGGAGGGCTGGAAATCCATATTAGCCATTTTGGTGGTCCATATGTTATGATTGCTGCTTCAGGTGAGTCTTCTCACTATACTTTACCTAGAGTGGTAATTATGTATGACCAGAGGGTTTTATGTGCTTACTTGAGTTGTACATTTGTCTGTGTGATATATGTATGCTATATTTGGGAATTGAAGAGGGGAGAACGAGCAGACATCGAACGATTAATTTCTATTTCTTGTTATCGTGGTTATGTGATACTGAGACCGGACCGGAGGGTCCAACGAGCTGTGAGACCGGAGGGTCCTCACTGAGACCGGACCAGAGGGTCCAACAAATTATGGGACTGGAGGGTCCCACTGAGACACATAGACCGGAGGGTCTTACAGAGTTATAGCTTCGAGTGGCTAATGAGTGTATGTGGTATTTTGGGGAACTCACTAAGCTTCGTGCTTACCGTGTTATGTGTTATGTGTTTCAGGTACTTCCGAGGATCGCGGGAAGGCACCGGCTTGATTGTACACACACACACCTGAGCTGGACTTATATTTTGTGGGTCCTGGATTCGTGATAAATATTTTTTGAAAAATGTATTGATGATTGATATTCGAAGTTTTTGAGAAAATGTGACATGTGTTTATTGTGTTTGAAAATGAAAATTTTGGTTTGAAACTTTACGTCGTTACAGTTTCCGAACGAAATTCTTGTCTGTCAACAATTGCCACTAGTTATCTTGTCACTGTGGCTCTAACGACCTTCTGACCCAACTGATCGGGTCCATACGTCGAGTCCTCACATTACCAAATCAAAGGCTAAAAGTGATTGACACATGACCAAAGGTAGCCTTATATAACCATATGAAAAAAGTAATTTACTCCCTTTAAGAGATGTTTTATAATTTAATTCATTGTAGTGCTATTGATATGTTACATGACAACTTATTTATATATTAGATGAGTTTCAGTTTGTTTTATTTGTGACATTTATGATTGGATTTCATTTAGGATACATGGTATTAAGTAGGGCCAAATATATCATGGACAAATTTCATGGAAGTTATTAAGTTTTCAAAAAATGTCGATTTTAACATTGGTTTTTTTTTTTTTTTTTTTTTTTTTTTTTTTTTTTTGTCTTTTTGTCTTTAGTTGGACACTTCGTTTACCAATTTGTTAAAATTTTGACCATTGTTAGTCCAGTTACGCTTAAAAATACTAATAAGACACACCATTTTAAAATCACTTTGGCTTTTTAAGCTACCATTGAAAACCGATTGTTCTCAAACCGGTTGAATTGTAAATGGATCGTGGGATTAAAATGTAGGAGTTGGTGAAATCGGTTTCATACGAGTTTTTTCCGCTTTTCATTGAATTTTTTCATAGTCGATTTCCATGTTTGCATTTGACTTTCCATGGCAAAAAAAAAGATAAATACTAATACCCTTATGTTTGTATCCTACAATGCACCAAACACATACGTAACAAGTACTTATAAAATAAAATTGTAATATATGTTTTATTTAAATGGATCGTGACTTATAAGGTAACATCGTTTTGTTTTTGTATACATTTAGTCATTTATGTTTTTCATTCATATACAATCATTAAACTTGTTTGTATTGTTCACAAAATAACATTATGATAGGTTGGTGTAGGTTTTGCTAGTTTTCAGGCGCTTGACCACTCTGACGAGACTCCGATCATCTTCTCTACTCAAATATGATTTTTCCGACAGAGCTTTGAACCTGATATATAATTTCTCTTAAGCAAACCTATTATTCTCATCAATTTCATAAACACGTTGCATATTTGTGGATTTGGGTAAGGGGAAGGTAATCATAAAGTTGCCGTAGAAATAGGGTAAGAGGAAGGTAATCATAAAGTTGCCGTAGAAGATCTCCGGTAAAAAAAATTAAAGAAAATGCAAATACAAATAAATATAGAAAAAAATGATATCCTAATCCCATACAAAAACATTACCCTGATCCCATACATTATCCATTATCTAATACAAAAACATTACCCTAATCCCATACAAATAGGATAAGGGGAAGGTAATCATAAAGTTGCCGTAGAAGATCTCCGGTAAAAAAAATTAAAGAAAATGCAAATACAAATAAATATAGAAAAAAATGATATCCAAAGTGAAGGTATCCCTATATAAAATCTCTACATAGAAAACGCCATTTTATAATCGAATATAAAGAGGTATATGACTTGACAAATAGACAAATAAACGTGATTAACTCATTATCCCTTATTTAAAAGATATCCATTAACAAAAACATGCAAAAATAAGAGAAATCCACATAAATAGAGAAATTAGTATGTGGCGATAGTAAGTACTTATGAAAACTAGTATTTGGGAATCAGCCTTTATTTTAATAGAAACTAGATTTTGGCAATAAAAATCGTCTCATAAATTAATTTATGGAAATAGTCAATACTCAATAAAAATTAGTATTGGGCAATAAAAATTATTTTATCATAAACTAAATTTTGCAATCAAAATCATTACATAAATTATAAGGCTGGAGGGTGTGGGGTTCGGTTTCAGCTGATGTGGCACTGAAACACCGCCCCCTCTATGCGGTTTTGGAAGCCTCCTCTATACGGTTTTGGAAGTGCAGTTTGTGAGTGTGACAAAAATTGGGAGCGCTCCCTTTCTCTCTCTCTTCGTCTATTTCTCTATCTTTCTCTTCTTTCTCTCTCTCTTCCCTAACTCTCCACCCCTTGGGTGTTGTAAAAAAATGCGGTAAAAGGAGGGAGTGTGGCACCACTCCCTCCAGTCTAACCTGGACAAACTAGTATTCTCTTCGAGAAATTAAATATTCTTTTAGTTTTCTTTCTATTTATCTTCATACATACTTAAAATAATAACAACTTAAAATAATAACAAGTGTATTAAAATATTATTAATATTATCAAAATATGATATTTATAAGACAAAACTGTACAAATGGTCCCTGTAGTAAACTGAAAATTGTCACTTTGGTCCAAAAAAGTTTAGACTAGCACCAGAGGTCCAAACTTTTCATTTTGTTGCGAGTTTGGTCCAATTTGCTTTGAACTTTTTTATAAAGACGATTTTGCCATTGCTTTTTGTTTTTTTTTAGTTTTTTTTATTTATTTAAATATTTTTCTGATTAAAAGAAAAATTAAAAAGCCAAAACTCTCTCTCTCTCTCTCTCTCTCTCTCTCTCTCTCCACCACCACTTCGTTTCTTTTCAAAAAAAATAAAAAAATAAATACAATCCATGAACACCACTTCAGAAATCCATGAACATCACATTAGAAATCAGAAATCCATGAACACCTACTTCAGAAATCAAAACACATCTTTATAGTTACGGTTTTCATAAAAATAAAATATCACCACCACCATTGAAGATTTGATATAGATTTAGGGGAAAGAAATCGATATATTGCCTTCAAACACGAAAACACACATCCATGAACAGATCTCGTTTCGTCTTTAGATCTCGGAGCATATATGACGAGGTAGATAGATGGATTTCGATTGACCTCCGCCGATTTGTCTTGTCTGAACCATGACGTAGACATGGAAGACAAAATGATGATAAAATCATATTCTTATGCATAGTTTCATCTAAATCGATCTCGAAGACGAACCACCGTCAATCTAACCCTTGTCGAAGCCGCCTGTTAAAGCAATCCCTACCACCAAACACCCATCCCTTCACCTCAAGTCTCTCCCCTTGATTTCCAGTCGCAAAACGCCGCATCTGAAAACCCTAACCACCAAGAAACCCTAACTTCAAATTTCGATCTCCTTTCTCTTGTCTTCGGCTGTCAAGGTTCAAAGGGAGGGTAGCAACGATCGAAGTGGGTGTTTGGGGTGGTGCTACCTGAACGAAGGGAGGCGGAGGGGGGGCCAGGCTGACGACAACAGTCAGTTTCTTCTTCTTTGGATGGTGGTAAGCAAGAAATGAGAGAGAGAGAGAGAGAGAGAGAGAATGGCGATGATGAGGGCTGATCAGGGATGCAGACGACTTGCCTAATTTTTTGTTGGAGATGGAGATGCTCTTTGAGGGTATCTCTTGGCAACAACAGTGAAACACAAAGATGGAATATGGATGGGGAAGACGGTGGAGAGAGAGAGAGAGAGAGATTGTATATTTTATTTATTTTTTTCTTTATAAAAAATTTATTAAAGTAAAATAGCAAAGACAATTTTTTTTCTTTTAAACAGAAAAATATTTAAATAAATAAAAAAACTGAAAAAGAAAAAAAGTAAGGGAAAAATCGTCATAATGAAAAAGTTCAAAGCAAATTGGACGAAACTCGCAACAAAATGAAAACTTTGGACCTGTAGTGCTAGTGCAAACTTTTTTGAACCAAAGTGGCAATTTTGAGCAAACCACAAGGACCATTTGTGCAACTGTTGGGCACCGGGTCTGCCTACTGAGGACGTCATAGGAGGGTGAGTAAGGAATGAGTGGTTGTTCCGTCTTTAGGCAATGAGTGTGTGAGTTGCGAAGGAATTGGAAGGAGATGATGAGAGAAGCCGAGAGATGTATCAGTTTAAGAGAGGGATAATCGGGATTTCTGTGGGATTTCTCCATTGAAATCGATACTTTGGTTCTCTTTATCTAGTCAAGTGCAGAAGATGGGTTGATATCAGGAGCTCTGGTGGAGAGACAAGAAGAAGATAGTCGATGTTGCCAAGGGAAGAAGCACCGCCGGAGTTGGGGGGCGTCGCCGGAGACCTGTGGTTCGCCAGAAAATCCCTTGATGCACAACTATTGTACGTTAGGGATGAAGTAAGGTACCTCTTTGACCTTATTGACCATCTAATTTAAGTGGGCTGCATGTTGGGTTAATTAATCAATCCTAGTGGGCTTTGTTTTAATTTAAATGAAAGTAGTCCATGGAGATTTTGTGTTGGGCCATTTTTAGCTGTTGGAATCCATTTTTAGAGAAGTAGATATTTTTTGACTAAATAAGTTTATTTAGTCACCTAGTTTATGGATTTAGCTTGCGATCATAGTTTATAAATAAAAGGTGAATATAAGTGTATTAAGACGTGTTATTAAGTGATATCTAAATTTTGAGCTAAGCAAAGACTAATTGCATGGTTTTAGGAGTTCGGAGGGCTGGAAATCCATATTAGCCATTTTGGTGGTCCATATGTTATGATTGCTGCTTCAGGTGAGTCTTCTCACTATACTTTACCTAAAGTGGTAATTATGTGTGACCAGAGGGTTTTATGTGCTTACTTGAGTTGTACATTTGTCTGTGTGATATATGTATGCTATATTATGTGATACTGAGACCGGACCGGAGGGTCCAACGAGCTGTGAGACCGGAGGGTCCTCACTAAGACCGGACCAGAGGGTCCAACAAATTATGGGACTGGAGGGTCCCACTGAGACACATAGACCGGAGGGTCTTACAGAGTTATAGCTTCGAGTGGCTAATGAGTGTATGTGGTATTTTGGGGAACTCACTAAGCTTCGTGCTTACCGTGTTATGTGTTATGTGTTTCAGGTACTTCCGAGGATCGCGGGAAGGCACCGGCTTGATTGTACTCACACACACACCTGAGCTGGAGTTATATTTTGTGGGTCCTGGATTCGTGATAAATATTTTTTGAAAAATGTATTGATGATTGATATTCGAAGTTTTTGAGAAAATGTGACATGTGTTTATTGTGTTTGAAAATGAAAATTTTGGTTTGATACTTTACGTCGTTACAGTTTCCGAACGAAATCCTTGTCTGTCAACAATTGCCACTAGTTATCTTGTCACTGTGGCTCTAACGACCTTCTGACCCAACTGATCGGGTCCATACGTCGAGTCCTCACATTACCAAATCAAAAGCTAAAAGTGATTGACACATGACCAAAGGTAGCCTTATATAACCATATGAAAAAAAGTAATTTACTCCCTTTAAGAGATGTTTTATAATTTAATTCATTGTAGTGCTATTGATATGTTACATGACAACTTATTTATATATTAGATGAGTTTCAGTTTGTTTTATTTGTGACATTTATGATTGGATTTCATTTAGGATACATGGTATTAAGCAGGGCCAAATATATCATGGGCAAATTTCATGGAAGTTATTAAGTTTTTACAAAATTTCGATTTTAACATTGGTTTTTTTTTCTTTAGTTGGACACTTCGTTTACCAATTTGTTAAAATTTTGACCATTGTTAGTCCAGTTACGCTTAAAAATACTAATAAGACACACCATTTTAAAATCACTTTGGCTTTTTAAGCTACCATTGAAAACCGATTGTTCTCAAACCGGTTGAATTGTAAATGGATCGTGGGATTAAAATGTAGGAGTTGGTGAAATCGGTTTCATACGAGTTTTTTCCGCTTTTCATTGAATTTTTTCATAGTCGATTTCCATGTTTGCATTGACTTTCCATGGCAAAAAAAAAGATAAATACTAATACCCTTATGTTTGTATCCTACAATGCACCAAACACATACGTAACAAGTACTTATAAAATAAAATTGTAATATATGTTTTATTTAAATGGATCGTGACTTATAAGGTAACATCGTTTTGTTTTTGTATACATTTAGTCATTTATGTTTTTCATTCATATATAATCATTAAACTTGTTTGTATTGTTCACAAAATACCATTATGATAGGTTGGTGTATGTTTTGCTAGTTTTCAGGCGCTTGAGCACTCTGACGAGACTCCGATCGTCTTCTCTACTCAAATATGATTTTTCCGATAGAGCTTTGAACCTGATATATAATTTCTCTTAAGCAAACCTATTATTCTCATCAATTTCATAAACACGTTGCATATTTGTGGATTTGGGTTTTCTTAATTCAAGCTCTCGAGAACAAACCATGGAATCAAATTTTAAATAGAATATTTGTGTTCTCTCTCTCTCTCTCTCTCTCTCTCTCTCTCTCTCCATATGAAAATGAAAGCATAGGTTAGTGGGTGTATGAATCGAATATGAAAAGTCGAACAAACATGTGTGTGAAATCAAATATGAAAACCCGAATAGGTGATTGCTCATGTGTGTTTGAAATCGATTTTGAAAAAAACGAATAGGTTGGTGTGAGATTCAGAAACACGAATCTACTAATGTGTACTTGGGCGGATTTGAACTCTTTTTCTTCTATCCATTTTCAAGAACAAAATCAAAATTGAACATAAAGGTTTATGGACAAATGGGTTTAAGGGATGAACACAATTTAGGGTATGTAAGATCTGGAAGTGTGTGTGTTTGTGTTTATCAGATTTGGGTTCCTTTCTTTCTCTCAAGAATACTTTCAACTTCAGAAAAGATATATGGATTTTTGGGTGTTT
Source organism: Lactuca virosa (assembly GCF_052849685.1). Classification (NCBI taxonomy): domain Eukaryota; kingdom Viridiplantae; phylum Streptophyta; class Magnoliopsida; order Asterales; family Asteraceae; genus Lactuca; species Lactuca virosa. The sequence continues at coordinate 167,650,607 of NC_136429.1, forward strand.
GTATGTGTAAGAGAGATGTGTTTGACCGGAGATGATGACCGGAAATTTAATCTTTGGCCAAAAATCTACACTTATCGGTTATAATGTTATTTTGTAAACAGTCTAAACAAGTTCAATGAAAATCGAACATATGTTTACAAAAAAAAGACTAAATATATATAAGAAACTATCTTACCCTTATAAGTCATTATCCATTATCTAATACAAAAACATTACCCTAATCCCGTACAAATAGGGTAAGGGGAAGGTAATCATAAAGTTGCCGTAGAAGATCTCCGGTAAAAAAAATTAAAGAAAATGCAAATACAAATAAATTTAGAAAAAAAATGATATCCAAAGTGAAGGTATCCCTATATAAAATCTCTACATAGAAAACGTCATTTTATAATCGAATATAAAGAGGTATATGACTTGACAAATAGACAAATAAACGTGATTAACTCATTATCCCTTATTTAAAAGATATCCAGTAACAAAAACATGCAAAAATAAGAGAAATCCACATAAATAGAGAAATTAGTATGTGGCGATAGTAAGTACTTATGAAAACTAGTATTTGGGAATCAGCCTTTATTTTAATAGAAACTTGATTTTAGCAATAAAAATCGTCTAATAAATTAATTTATGGAAATAGTCAATACTCAATAAAAATTAGTATTGGGCAATAAAAATTATTTTATCATAAACTAAATTTTGCAATCAAAATCATTACATAAATTATAAGGCTGGAGGGTGTGGGGTTCGGTTTCAGCTGATGTGGCACCGAAACACCGCCCCCTCTATGCGGTTTTGGAAGCCCCTCTATACGGTTTTAGAAGTGCAGTTTGGGAGTGTGACAAAAATTGGGAGCGCTCCCTTTCTCTCTCTCTTCATCTATTTCCGTATCTCTCTCTTCTTTCTCTCTCTCTCTCTTCCCTAACTCTCCACCCTTGGGTGTTGTAAAAAAATGCGGTAAAAGGAGGGAGTGTGGCACCACTCCCTCCAGTCTAACCTGGACAAACTAGTATTCTCTTCGAGAAATTAAATATTCTTTTAGTTTTCTTTCTATTTATCTTCATACATACTTAAAATAATAACAACTTAAAATAATAACAAGTGTATTAAAATATTATTAATATTATCAAAATATAATATTTATAAGATAAAACTGTACAAATGGTCCCTGTAGTAAACTGAAAATTGTCACTTTGGTCCAAAAAATTTAGACTAGCACCAGAGGTCCAAACTTTTCATTTTGTTGCGAGTTGGTCCAATTTGCTTTGAACTTTTTTATAAAGACGATTTTGCCATTGTTTTTTGTTTTTTTTATTTATTTAAATATTTTTCTGATTAAAAGAAAAATTAAAAAGCCAAAACTCTCTCTCTCTCTCTCTCTCTCTCTCTCTCTCTCTCGCCACCACCACTTCGTTTCTTTTCAAAAAAAAAAAAAAATACAATCCATGAACACCACTTCAGAAATCCATGAACATCACATTAGAAATCAGAAATCCATGAACACCTACTTCAGAAATCAAAACACATCTTTATAGTTACGGTTTTCATAAAAATAAAATATCACCACCACCATTGAAGATTTGATATAGATTTAGGGGAAAGAAATCGATATATTGCCTTCAAACACGAAAACACACATCCATGAACAGTTCTCGTTTCGTCTTTAGATCTCGGAGCATATATGACGAGGTATATAGATGGATTTCGATTGACCTCCGCCGATTTGTCTTCTCTGAACCATGACGTAGACATGGAAGACAAAATGATGATAAAATCATATTCTTATGCATAGTTTCATCTAAATCGATCTCGAAGACGAACCACCGTCAATCTAACCCTTGTCGAAGCCGCCTGTTAAAGCAATCCCTACCACCAAACACCCATCCCTTCACCTCAAGTCTCTCCCCTTGATTTCCAGTCGCAAAACGCCGCATCTGAAAACCCTAACCACCAAGAAACCCTAACTTCAAATTTCGATCTCTTTTCTCTTGTCTTCGGCTGTCAAGGTTCAAAGGGAGGGTAGCAACGATCGAAGTGGGTGTTTGGGGTGGTGCTACCTGAACGAAGGGAGGCGGAGGGGGGGCCAGGCTGACGACAGCAGTCAGTTTCTTCTTCTTTGGATGGTGGTAAGCAAGAAATGAGAGAGAGAGAGAGAGAGAGAATGGCGATGATGAGGGCTGATCAGGGATGCAGACGACTTGCCTAATTTTTTGTTGGAGATGGAGATGCTCATTGAGGGTATCTCTTGGCAACAACAGTGAAACACAAAGATGGAATATGGATGGGGAAGACGGTGGAGAGAGAGAGAGAGAGAGAGAGAGAGAGAGAGATTGTATATTTTATTTATTTTTTTCTTTATAAAAAAATTATTAAAGTAAAATAGCAAAGACAATTTTTTTTCTTTTAAACAGAAAAATATTTAAATAAATAAAAAAACTGAAAAAGAAAAAAAGTAAGGGCAAAATCGTCATAATGAAAAAGTTCAAAGCAAATTGGACGAAACTCGCAACAAAATGAAAACTTTGGACCTGTAGTGCTAGTGCAAACTTTTTTGAACCAAAGTGGCAATTTTGAGCAAACCACAAGGACCATTTGTGCAACTGTTGGGCACCGGGTCTGCCTACTGAGGACGTCATAGGAGGGTGAGTAAGGAATGAGTGGTTGTTCCGTCTTTAGGCAATGAGTGTGTGAGTTGTGAAGGAATTGGAAGGAGATGATGAGAGAAGCCGAGAGATGTATCAGTTTAAGAGAGGGATAATCGGGATTTCTGTGGGATGTCTCCATTGAAATCGATACTTTGGTTCTCTTTATCTAGTCAAGTGCAGAAGATGGGTTGATATCAGGAGCTCTGGTGGAGAGACAAGAAGAAGATAGTCGATGTTGCCAAGGGAAGAAGCACCGCCGGAGTTGGGGGCGTCGCCGGAGACCTGTGGTTCGCCAGAAAATCCCTTGATGCACAACTATTGTACGTTAGGGATGAAGTAAGGTACCTCTTTGACCTTATTGACCATCTAATTTAAGTGGGCTGCATGTTGGGTTAATTAATCAATCCTAGTGGGCTTTGCTTTAATTTAAATGAAAGTAGTCCATGGAGATTTTGTGTTGGGCCATTTTTAGCTGTTGGAATCCATTTTTAGAGAAGTAGATATTTTTTGACTAAATAAGTTTATTTAGTCAACTAGCTTATGGATTTGGCTTGCGATCATAGTTTATAAATAAAAGGTGAATATAAGTGTATTAAGACGTGTTATTAAGTGATATCTAAATTTTGAGCTAAGCAAAGACTAATTGCATGGTTTTAGGAGTTCGGAGGGCTGGAAATCCATATTAGCCATTTTGGTGGTCCATATGTTATGATTGCTGCTCCAGGTGAGTCTTCTCACTATACTTTACCTAAAGTGGTAATTATGTGTGACCAGATGGTTTTATGTGCTTACTTGAGTTGTACATTTGTCTGTGTGATATATGTATGCTATATTATGTGATACTGAGACCGGACCGGAGGGTCCAACAAGCTGTGAGACCGGAGGGTCCTCACTGAGACCGGACCAGAGGGTCCAATAAATTATGGGACTGGAGGGTCCCACTGAGACACATAGACCAGAGGGTCTTACAGAGTTATAGCTTCGAGTGGCTAATGAGTGTATGTGGTATTTTGGGGAACTCACTAAGCTTCGTGCTTACCGTGTTATGTGTTATGTGTTTCAGGTACTTCCGAGGATCGCGGGAAGGCACCGGCTGGATTGTACACACACACACCTGAGCTGGAGTTATATTTTGTGGGTCCTGGATTCGTGATAAATATTTTTTGAAAAATATATTGATGATTGATATTCGAAGTTTTTGAGAAAATGTGACATGTGTTTATTGTGTTTGAAAATGAAAATTTTGGTTTGAAACTTTACGTCGTTACAGTTTCCGAACGAAATCCTTGTCTGTCAACAATTGCCACTAGTTATCTTGTCACTGTGGCTCTAACGACCTTCTGACCCAACTGATCGGGTCCATACGTCGAGTCCTCACATTACCAAATCAAAGGCTAAAAGTGATTGACACATGACCAAAGGTAGCCTTATATAACCATATGAAAAAAAAGTAATTTACTCCCTTTAAGAGATGTTTTATAATTTAATTCATTGTAGTGCTATTGATATGTTACATGACAACTTATTTATATATTAGATGAGTTTCAGTTTGTTTTATTTGTGACATTTATGATTGGATTTCATTTAGGATACATGGTATTAAGCAGGGCCAAATATATCATGGGCAAATTTCATGGAAGTTATTAAGTTTTCACAAAATTTCGATTTTAACATTCGTTTTTTTTTTCTTTAGTTGGACACTTCGTTTACCAATTTGTTAAAATTTTGACAATTGTTAGTCCAGTTACGCTTAAAAATACTAATAAGACACACCATTTTAAAATCACTTTGGCTTTTTAAGCTACCATTGAAAACCGATTGTTCTCAAACCGGTTGAATTGTAAATGGATCGTGGGATTAAAATGTAGGAGTTGGTGAAATCGGTTTCATACGAGTTTTTTCCGCTTTTCATTGAATTTTTTCATAGTCGATTTCCATGTTTGCATTGACTTTCCATGGCAAAAAAAAAGATAAATACTAATACCCTTATGTTTGTATCCTACAATGCACCAAACACATACGTAACAAGTACTTATAAAATAAAATTATAATATATGTTTTATTTAAATGGATCGTGACTTATAAGGTAACATCGTTTTGTTTTTGTATACATTTAGTCATTTTTGTTTTTCATTCATATATAATCATTAAACTTGTTTGTATTGTTCACAAAATACCATTATGATAGGTTGGTGTAGGTTTTGCTAGTTTTCAGGCGCTTGACCACTCTGACGAGACTCCGATCATCTTCTCTACTCAAATATGATTTTTCCGACAGAGCTTTGAACCTGATATATAATTTCTCTTAAGCAAACCTATTATTCTCATCAATTTCATAAACACGTTGCATATTTGTGGATTTGGGTTTTCTTTATTCAAGCTCTCGAGAACAAACCATGGAATCAAATTTTAAATAGAATATTTGTGTTCTCTCTCTCTCTCTCTCTCTCTCTCTCTCTCTCTCTCCATATGAAAATGAAAGCATAGGTTAGTGGGTGTATGAATCGAATATGAAAAGTCGAACAGACATGTGTGTGAAATCAAATATGAAAACCCGAATAGGTGATTGCTCATGTGTGTTTGAAATCGATTTAAAAAAAAACGAATAGGTTGGTGTGAGATTCAGAAACACGAATCTACTAATGTGTACTTGGGCGGATTTGAACTCTTTTTCTTCTATCCATTTTCAAGAACAAAATCAAAATTGAACATAAAGGTTTATGGACAAATGGGTTTAAGGGATGAACACAATTTAGGGTATGTAAGATCTGGAAGTGTGTGTGTTTGTGTTTATCAGATTTGGGTTCCTTTCTTTCTCTCAAGAATACTTTCAACTTCAGAAAAGATATATGGATTTTTGGGTGTTTGTCTGTGTAAGAGAGATGTGTTTGACCGGAGATGATGACCGGAAATTTCATCTTTGGCCAAAAACCTACACTTACCGGTTATAATGTTATTTTGTAAACAGTCTAAACAAATTCAATGAAAATCGAACATATGTTTACAAAAAAAAAGACTAAATATGTATAAGAAACTATGTTACCCTTATAAGTCATTATCCATTATCTAATACAAAAACATTACCCTAATCCCATACAAATAGGGTAAGGGGAAGGTAATCATAAAGTTGCCGTAGAAGATCTCCGGTAAAAAAAATTAAAGAAAATGCAAATACAAATAAATATAGAAAAAAATGATATCCAAAGTGAAGGTATCCCTATATAAAATCTCTACATAGAAAACGCCATTTTATAATCGAATATAAAGAGGTATATGACTTGACAAATAGACAAATAAACGTGATTAACTCATTATCCCTTATTTAAAAGATATCCATTAACAAAAACATGCAAAAATAAGAGAAATCCACATAAATAGAGAAATTAGTATGTGGCGATAGTAAGTACTTATGAAAACTAGTATTTGGGAATCAGCCTTTATTTTAATAGAAACTAGATTTTGGCAATAAAAATCGTCTCATAAATTAATTTATGGAAATAGTCAATACTCAATAAAAATTAGTATTGGGCAATAAAAATTATTTTATCATAAACTAAATTTTGCAATCAAAATCATTACATAAATTATAAGGCTGGAGGGTGTGGGGTTCGGTTTCAGCTGATGTGGCACTGAAACACCGCCCCCTCTATGCGGTTTTGGAAGCCTCCTCTATACGGTTTTGGAAGTGCAGTTTGTGAGTGTGACAAAAATTGGGAGCGCTCCCTTTCTCTATCTCTTCGTCTATTTCTCTATCTCTCTCTTCTTTCTCTCTCTCTCTTCCCTAACTCTCCACCCCTTGGGTGTTGTAAAAAAATGCGGTAAAAGGAGGGAGTGTGGCACCACTCCCTCCAGTCTAACCTGGACAAACTAGTATTCTCTTCGAGAAATTAAATATTCTTTTAGTTTTCTTTCTATTTATCTTCATACATACTTAAAATAATAACAACTTAAAATAATAACAAGTGTATTAAAATATTATTAATATTATCAAAATATGATATTTATAAGACAAAACTCTACAAATGGTCCCTGTAGTAAACTGAAAATTGTCACTTTGGTCCAAAAAAAGTTTAGACTAGCACCAGAGGTCCAAACTTTTCATTTTGTTGCGAGTTTGGTCCAATTTGCTTTGAACTTTTTTATAAAGACGATTTTGCCATTGCTTTTTGTTTTTTTTAGTTTTTTTTATTTATTTAAATATTTTTCTGATTAAAAGAAAAATTAAAAAGCGAAAACTCTCTCTCTCTCTCTCTCTCTCTCTCTCCACCACCACTTCGTTTCTTTTCAAAAAAAAAAAAATACAATCCATGAACACCACTTCAGAAATCCATGAACATCACATTAGAAATCAGAAATCCATGAACACCTACTTCAGAAATCAAAACACATCTTTATAGTTACGGTTTTCATAAAAATAAAATATCACCACCACCATTGAAGATTTGATATAGATTTAGGGGAAAGAAATCGATATATTGCCTTCAAACACGAAAACACACATCCATGAACAGATCTCGTTTCGTCTTTAGATTTCGGAGCATATATGACGAGGTAGATAGATGGATTTCGATTGACCTCCGTCGATTTGTCTTCTCTGAACCATGACGTAGACATGGAAGACAAAATGATGATAAAATCATATTCTTATGCATAGTTTCATCTAAATCGATCTCGAAGACGAACCACCGTCAATCTAACCCTTGTCGAAGCCGCCTGTTAAAGCAATCCCTACCACCAAACACCCATCCCTTCACCTCAAGTCTCTCCCCTTGATTTCCAGTCGCAAAACGCCGCATCTGAAAACCCTAACCACCAAGAAACCCTAACTTCAAATTTCGATCTCCTTTCTCTTGTCTTCGGCTGTCAAGGTTCAAAGGGAGGGTAGCAACGATCGAAGTGGGTGTTTGGGGTGGTGCTACCTGAACGAAGGGAGGCGGAGGGGGGGCCAGGCTGACGACAGCAGTCAGTTTCTTCTTCTTTGGATGGTGGTAAGCAAGAAATGAGAGAGAGAGAGAGAGAGAGAGAGAGAGAGAGAGAGAGAATAGCGATGATGAGGGCTGATCAGGGATGCAGACGACTTGCCTAATTTTTTGTTGGAGATGGAGATGCTCTTTGAGGGTATCTCTTGGCAACAACAGTGAAACACAAAGATGGAATATGGATGGGGAAGACGGTGGAGAGAGAGAGAGAGAGAGAGAGAGAGATTGTATATTTTATTTATTTTTTTCTTTATAAAAAAATTATTAAAGTAAAATAGCAAAGACAATTTTTTTTCTTTTAAACAGAAAAATATTTAAATAAATAAAAAAACTGAAAAAGAAAAAAAGTAAAGGCAAAATCGTCATAATGAAAAAGTTCAAAGCAAATTGGACGAAACTCGCAACAAAATGAAAACTTTGGACCTGTAGTGCTAGTGCAAACTTTTTTGAACCAAAGTGGCAATTTTGAGCAAACCACAAGGACCATTTGTGCAACTGTTGGGCACCGGGTCTGCCTACTGAGGACGTCATAGGAGGGTGAGTAAGGAATGAGTGGTTGTTCCGTCTTTAGGCAATGAGTGTGTGAGTTGCGAAGGAATTGGAAGGAGATGATGAGAGAAGCCGAGAGATGTATCAGTTTAAGAGAGGGATAATCGGGATTTCTGTGGGATGTCTCCATTGAAATCGATACTTTGGTTCTCTTTATCTAGTCAAGTGCAGAAGATGGGTTGATATCAGGAGCTCTGGTGGAGAGACAAGAAGAAGATAGTCGATGTTGCCAAGGGAAGAAGCACCGCCGGAGTTGGGGGGCGTCGCCGGAGACCTGTGGTTCGCCAGAAAATCCCTTGATGCACAACTATTGTACGTTAGGGATGAAGTAAGGTACCTCTTTGACCTTATTGACCATCTAATTTAAGTGGGCTGCATGTTGGGTTAATTAATCAATCCTAGTGGGCTTTGTTTTAATTTAAATGAAAGTAGTCCATGGAGATTTTGTGTTGGGCCATTTTTAGCTGTTGGAATCCATTTTTAGAGAAGTAGATATTTTTTGACTAAATAAGTTTATTTAGTCAACTAGCTTATGGATTTGGCTTGCGATCATAGTTTATAAATAAAAGGTGAATATAAGTGTATTAAGACGTGTTATTAAGTGATATCTAAATTTTGAGCTAAGCAAAGACTAATTGCATGGTTTTAGGTGTTCGGAGGGCTGGAAATCCATATTAGCCATTTTGGTGGTCCATATGTTATGATTGCTGCTTCAGGTGAGTCTTCTCACTATACTTTACCTAAAGTGGTAAATATGTGTGACCAGATGGTTTTATGTGCTTACTTGAGTTGTACATTTGTCTGTGTGATATATGTATGCTATATTATGTGATACTGAGACCGGACCGGAGGGTCCAACAAGCTGTGAGACCGGAGGGTCCCCACTGAGACCGGACCAGAGGGTCCAACAAATTATGGGACTGGAGGGTCCCACTGAGACACATAGACCGGAGGGTCTTACAGAGTTATAGCTTCGAGTGGCTAATGAGTGTATGTGGTATTTTGGGGAACTCACTAAGCTTCGTGCTTACCTTGTTATGTGTTATGTGTTTCAGGTACTTTCGAGGATCGCGGGAAGGCACCGGGTTGATTGTACACACACACACACCTGAGCTGGACTTATATTTTGTGGGTCCTGGATTCGTGATAAATATTTTTTGAAAAATGTATTGATGATTGATATTCGAAGTTTTTGAGAAAATGTGACATGTGTTTATTGTGTTTGAAAATGAAAATTTTGGTTTGAAACTTTACGTCGTTACAGTTTCCGAACGAAATCCTTGTCTGTCAACAATTGCCACTAGTTATCTTGTCACTGTGGCTCTAACGACCTTCTGACCCAACTGATCGGGTCCATATGTCGAGTCCTCACATTACCAAATCAAAGGCTAAAAGTGATTGACACATGACCAAAGGTAGCCTTATATAACCATATGAAAAAAAGTAATTTACTCCCTTTAAGAGATGTTTTATAATTTAATTCATTGTAGTGCTATTGATATGTTACATGACAACTTATTTATATATTAGATGAGTTTCAGTTTGTTTTATTTGTGACATTTATGATTGGATTTCATTTAGGATACATGGTATTAAGCAGGGCCAAATATATCATGGGCAAATTTCATGGAAGTTATTAAGTTTTCACAAAATTTCGATTTTAACATTGGTTTTTTTTTTCTTTAGTTGGACACTTCGTTTACCAATTTGTTAAAATTTTGACCATTGTTAGTCCAGTTACGCTTAAAAATACTAATAAGACACACCATTTTAAAATCACTTTGGCTTTTTAAGCTACCATTGAAAACCGATTGTTCTCAAACCGGTTGAATTGTAAATGGATCGTGGGATTAAAATGTAGGAGTTGGTGAAATCGGTTTCATACGAGTTTTTTCCGCTTTTCATTGAATTTTTTCATAGTCGATTTCCATGTTTGCATTGACTTTCCATGGCAAAAAAAAAAGATAAATACTAATACCCTTATGTTTGTATCCTACAATGCACCAAACACATACGTAACAAGTACTTATAAAATAAAATTATAATATATGTTTTATTTAAATGGATCGTGACTTATAAGGTAACATCGTTTTGTTTTTGTATACATTTAGTCATTTTTGTTTTTCATTCATATATAATCATTAAACTTGTTTGTATTGTTCACAAAATACCATTATGATAGGTTGGTGTAGGTTTTGCTAGTTTTCAGGCGCTTGACCACTCTGACGAGACTCCGATCATCTTCTCTACTCAAATATGATTTTTCCGACAGAGCTTTGAACCTGATATATAATTTCTCTTAAGCAAACCTATTATTCTCATCAATTTCATAAACACGTTGCATATTTGTGGATTTGGGTTTTCTTAATTCAAGCTCTCGAGAACAAACCATGGAATCAAATTTTAAATAGAATATTTGTGTTCTCTCTCTCTCTCTCTCTCTCTCTCCATATGAAAATGAAAGCATAGGTTAGTGGGTGTATGAATCGAATATGAAAAGTCGAACAGACATGTGTGTGAAATCAAATATGAAAACCCGAATAGGTGATTGCTCATGTGTGTTTGAAATCGATTTTAAAAAAAACGAATAGGTTGGTGTGAGATTCAGAAACACGAATCTACTAATGTGTACTTGGGCGGATTTGAACTCTTTTTCTTCTATCCATTTTCAAGAACAAAATCAAAATTGAACATAAAGGTTTATGGACAAATGGGTTTAAGGGATGAACACAATTTAGGGTATGTAAGATCTGGAAGTATGTGTGTTTGTGTTTATCAGATTTGGGTTCCTTTCTTTCTCTCAAGAATACTTTCAACTTCAGAAAAGATATATGGATTTTTGGGTGTTTGTATGTGTAAGAGAGATGTGTTTGACCGGAGATGATGACCGGAAATTTCATCTTTGGCCAAAAACCTACACTTACCGGTTATAATGTTATTTTGTAAACAGTCTAAACAAGTTCAATGAAAACCGAACATATGTTTACAAAAAAAAAAGACTAAATATGTATAAGAAACTATGTTACCCTTATAAGTCATTATCCATTATCTAATACAAAAACATTACCCTAATCCCATACAAATAGGGTAAGGGGAAGGTAATCATAAAGTTGCCGTAGAAGATCTCCGGTAAAAAAAATTAAAGAAAATGCAAATACAAATAAATATAGAAAAAAAATGATATCCAAAGTGAAGGTATCCCTATATAAAATCTCTACATAGAAAACGTCATTTTATAATCGAATATAAAGAGGTATATGACTAGACAAATAGACAAATAAACGTGATTAACTCATTATCCCTTATTTAAAAGATATCCATTAACAAAAACATGCAAAAATAAGAGAAATCCACATAAATAGAGAAATTAGTATGTGGCGATAGTAAGTACTTATGAAAACTAGTATTTAGGAATCAGCCTTTATTTTAATAGAAACTAGATTTTGGCAATAAAAATCGTCTCATAAATTAATTTATGGAAATAGTCAATACTCAATAAAAATTAGTATTGGGCAATAAAAGTTATTTTATCATAAACTAAATTTTGCAATCAAAATCATTACATAAATTATAAGGCTGGAGGGTGTGGGGTTCGGTTTCAGCTGATGTGGCACTGAAACACCGCCCCCTCTATGCGGTTTTGGAAGCCTCCTCTATACGGTTTTGGAAGTGCAGTTTGTGAGTGTGACAAAAATTGGGAGCGCTCCCTTTCTCTCTCTCTTCGTCTATTTCTCTATCTCTCTCTTCTTTCTCTTTCTCTCTTCCCTAACTCTCCACCCCTTGGGTGTTGTAAAAAAATGCGGTAAAAGGAGGGAGTGTGGCACCACTCCCTCCAGTCTAACCTGGACAAACTAGTATTCTCTTCGAGAAATTAAATATTCTTTTAGTTTTCTTTCTATTTATCTTCATACATACTTAAAATAATAACAACTTAAAATAATAACAAGTGTATTAAAATATTATTAATATTATCAAAATATGATATTTATAAGACAAAACTGTACAAATGGTCCCTGTAGTAAACTGAAAATTGTCACTTTGGTCCAAAAAAGTTTAGACTAGCACCAGAGGTCCAAACTTTTCATTTTGTTGCGAGTTTGGTCCAATTTGCTTTGAACTTTTTTATGAAGACGATTTTGCCATTGCTTTTTGTTTTTTTTTAGTTTTTTTTATTTATTTAAATATTTTTCTGATTAAAAGAAAAATTAAAAAGCCAAAACTCTCTCTCTCTCTCTCTCTCTCTCCACCACCACTTCGTTTCTTTTCAAAAAAAAAAAAATACAATCCATGAACACCACTTCAGAAATCCATGAACATCACATTATAAATCAGAAATCCATGAACACCTACTTCAGAAATCAAAACACATCTTTATAGTTACGGTTTTCATAAAAATAAAATATCACCACCACCATTGAAGATTTGATATAGATTTAGGGGAAAGAAATCGATATATTGCCTTCAAACACGAAAACACACATCCATGAACAGATCTCGTTTCGTCTTTAGATCTCGGAGCATATATGACGAGGTAGATAGATGGATTTCGATTGACCTCCGCCGATTTGTCTTCTCTGAACCATGACGTAGACATGGAAGACAAAATGATGATAAAATCATATTCTTATGCATAGTTTCATCTAAATCGATCTCGAAGACGAACCACCGTCAATCTAACCCTTGTCGAAGCCGCCTGTTAAAGCAATCCCTACCACCAAACACCCATCCCTTCACCTCAAGTCTCTCCCCTTGATTTCCAGTCGCAAAACGCCGCATCTGAAAACCCTAACCACCAAGAAACCCTAACTTCAAATTTCGATCTCCTTTCTCTTGTCTTCGGCTGTCAAGGTTCAAAGGGAGGGTAGCAACGATCGAAGTGGGTGTTTGGGGTGGTGCTACCTGAACGAAGGGAGGCGGAGGGGGGCCAGGCTGACGACAGCAGTCAGTTTCTTCTTCTTTGGATGGTGGTAAGCAAGAAATGAGAGAGAGAGAGAGAGAGAGAGAGAGAGAGAGAGAGAGAGAATGGCGATGATGAGGGCTGATCAGGGATGCAGACGACTTGCCTAATTTTTTGTTGGAGATGGAGATGCTCTTTGAGGGTATCTCTTGGCAACAACAGTGAAACACAAAGATGGAATATGGATGGGGAAGACGGTGGAGAGAGAGAGAGAGAGAGAGAGATTGTATATTTTATTTATTTTTTTCTTTATAAAAAAATTATTAAAGTAAAATAGCAAAGACAATTTTTTTTCTTTTAAACAGAAAAATATTTAAATAAATAAAAAAACTGAAAAAGAAAAAAAGTAAGGGCAAAATCGTCATAATGAAAAAGTTCAAAGCAAATTGGACGAAACTCGCAACAAAATGAAAACTTTGGACCTGTAGTGCTAGTGCAAACTTTTTTGAACCAAAGTGGCAATTTTGAGCAAACCACAAGGACCATTTGTGCAACTGTTGGGCACCGGGTCTGCCTACTGAGGACGTCATAGGAGGGTGAGTAAGGAATGAGTGGTTGTTCCGTCTTTAGGCAATGAGTGTGTGAGTTGCGAAGGAATTGGAAGGAGATGATGAGAGAAGCCGAGAGATGTATCAGTTTAAGAGAGGGATAATCGGGATTTCTGTGGGATGTCTCCATTGAAATCGATACTTTGGTTCTCTTTATCTAGTCAAGTGCAGAAGATGGGTTGATATCAGGAGCTCTGGTGGAGAGACAAGAAGAAGATAGTCGATGTTGCCAAGGGAAGAAGCACCGCCGGAGTTGGGGGGGCGTCGCCGGAGACCTGTGGTTCGCCAGAAAATCCCTTGATGCACAACTATTGTACGTTAGGGATGAAGTAAGGTACCTCTTTGACCTTATTGACCATCTAATTTAAGTGGGCTGCATGTTGGGTTAATTAATCAATCCTAGTGGGCTTTGTTTTAATTTAAATGAAAGTAGTCCATGGAGATTTTGTGTTGGACCATTTTTAGCTGTTGGAATCCATTTTTAGAGAAGTAGATATTTTTTGACTAAATAAGTTTATTTAGTCACCTAGCTGATGGATTTGGCTTGCGATCATAGTTTATAAATAAAAGGTGAATATAAATGTATTAAGACGTGTTATTAAGTGATATCTAAATTTTGAGCTAAGCAAAGACTAATTGCATGGTTTTAGGAGTTCGGAGGGCTGGAAATCCATATTAGCCATTTTGGTGGTCCATATGTTATGATTGTTGCTTCAGGTGAGTCTTCTCACTATACTTTACCTAAAGTGGTAATTATGTGTGACCAGATGGTTTTATGTGCTTACTTGAGTTGTACATTTGTCTGTGTGATATATTTATGCTATATTATGTGATACTGAGACCGGACCGGAGGGTCCAACAAGCTGTGAGACCGGAGGGTCCTCACTGAGACCGGACCAGAGGGTCCAACAAATTATGGGACTGGAGGGTCCCACTGAGACACATAGACCGGAGGGTCTTACAGAGTTATAGCTTCGAGTGGCTAATGAGTGTATGTGGTATTTTGGGGAACTCACTAAGCTTCGTGCTTACCGTGTTATGTGTTATGTGTTTCAGGTACTTCCGAGGATCGCGGGAAGGCACCGGCTTGATTGTACACACACACACCTGAGCTGGAGTTATATTTTGTGGGTCCTGGATTCGTGATAAATATTTTTTGAAAAATGTATTGATGATTGATATTCGAAGTTTTTGAGAA